>NC_025691.1:33054342-33148382 GCF_000633955.1 Camelina sativa | reverse complement strand
CCGAACTCTTTCTTCGTTGACACCCTGGCCAGGTGATCAACCCGCGTAACTACGCAATATTCCTCAGGATAAGCCGGACTCAGAGTTTTTATTCCGCACCCGATCTCTCAACCATTGGGATAAGCCAAACCCAGAGTATTTATTTCGCACCCAACCTTTAGTTAGGACGGAATAGTTAGCCGAACCCAGAGAATAACTTCGCAGTCCGGCATCCGAACTAAAGAAAAAGGAGATAAGCCGAGCCCAGTATCTCGCCCTCCAACTAAACATGCCTCGTCAAGAATAGGTAGTCAACTTTTGAGGCTCAAATCGATGTTTTCTACCATCCGCAAAAAAAAAAAAAAAAAAATTGCCTGACGTAAGCCGGGAGACGTCTCGCCTCTGGTACATTTTTAGAATAAAATAACTGAATATAGAAAAATTTCGCCCGTTTTATTGCACTAAAGTTTTCTTTTGATTTCCAAAGGAGAGTTCAAGTTCGCCCGCTACAATGCGGTTAAATCTTATTGAATGATCAAACAAAACATCTTAATTCCGAACTAATGCGCTATTCGCGGCTATCTCACGAACACTCGTCTTGAGTCGTTTCGGCATCGGCCACACTAATTGCAACCCAGTCTTCTCCCAATCCTCGGGGCGAGTCTCCAATGCCCTGGCCTTCTGTTCGGATTCATCGAGCAAGTCGGTAGTCCTCTTCCTTTTTGCCTTGAGTATGGCAATTTTGGATTCCAGCGTCTTCAGTTGGCGGTCAATCCTGTTTCTTTTCATATGAAAGTATTGAAGATCTTGACTCAATTCTTGATGCGCGCCTTCAATCTGCATACGCGAAGATAAACAACAACTCAGTTTGGAATAGACACAGTGAGGTTTCCCACTTAGAAAGCAAAGTAAAAGTATCGTGATGATTACCTGACGAAAAAAGGTTTCAGCCTCAGCAAGTTCGGCATCGTTAGAACGCTTGTTAATGTAAAACGGCTTGACGTTGCCTGGAATGAAGTCGCCAATCAGGGCAGGGTCCACGTGCGTCGGTTTCCGATCTGATTCCCTTCGGCATTCGTTGCAGTACGCAATGAGACATGGTGGCAAAGCTGCTATTCTGTCGAACCCATTCTCGATCCAATCTTTTGGGTGGGATTCAAGCATCTCAAGTTTGAGTAGAAGTTCACGTTGCACTTGCTCTGATGCAGCAAGACGATCACGATACTCCGTATGGCGGTCTTCTATCTCATGGAGACATTCTTCCAGATCGCGCCTTTCTTCCGGCTTAACGCGGAACATCAGCATCCAAGGAGCTCGGATGTTCGGGTAGTAGGCCATCCCTCTTTCGATTGCTTCGGTATTCGAGAACGTCGGGACATCGTTCCCGACTAGCGGGGATTCCACGCTACTACTAGAGCTCGACATTGCTTCGATCCAAAACTCTTGGTTCGCTGTCCAATTTGGAGACAATCCCGGCTGATTTATATCGAAAGGTGGAACCTTTCAATATTTCCAAATTTCGTGCAAAATGGAAAACATACAAATTTCTCGAGTCTGGCTCGTCAATTTCCCTTTTTGGTCGTAAGGAAACACTCTGACGGTATTAAAAAGGAAAAATTTGACAAACCGAAAAGGAAAATAGGCCGAACAAGTCGGCAATGTTTTTACATGGGAATTTAAAGCCCACACTTCAAAGATTATGCAATATAAAATAACAGAAAATTAAACATCTAAAGGCTCAGACAGATTGGCCTGAAAAATCTCGGCGTTAGAGCCATGCGGATGGCGAACAGAGTCAGGAGCCATGGTTCCGGAGTGAAGAAGCCCGAAGCCGAGCTGGTCCGGAGACAGCTTCCTCAGCCTTGACCTTGCTCGCGTTGATCTCTGCGATTTGCTCTTCCGGGATAACGGCCCCTTTCTCAATCAAATATTGTACCGTTTCCTCTACCCCTTTGGCTTGGTTCAGCAGATCCTCCACTGGTCGAACTACAGTATCTTGTTCGAGTAGAAAGGCCTTCACTGTGTCTAGTCGAGATTGAGCTTTCTTTGCAGTTCGCTCCACTTTTTCGAGACGATCTCGCCGAAGTCTCCTGACCTCGGAGTCAAATTTGATTTTCAGCTCGTCTGGTATCCTTAGCAGTTCGGACTTCTCTTCTTCAAGAGTACGCACTCTTGAATTCAGTTCGTCGATCCTCAGTCCGGATTGAGTGATGACACAATCCTTTTCGACTATAAGGGCTTCAAGCTCCTTGATTCTGTCATCTTTGGCCCTGCTGGCTGCTTGGATCTGTTCCGCGCATTCCTTCACCTTCTCGAGTTCGGACCCTAAATTCTTGTCGGTTTTGACTCGCCTATCATACAACTGGGTCAGCGTGTTGATCTTGGCCGCAGTCTGTAGATCAAAAGGAATACATGTTATTTCCACTTATATAAAATCTGAAAACTAAAAGCGTGTAGGAATACAACCTATAAGGTGGGACTCGACGATATCGAGGAATGCTTCCTTTTATTCCAGTTTGTCTGCCTCTGGAAGGATTCGACTGGAAATCTTCAAGTTCCGAAAGAGTTCGCCCGAAGCAGCACGATTTCCAACCAGAGGGGTGCTGCCGAAATAGTCAAAGGCAAATTGATATGTCTTGTTATTCCTTCTCTTCAGACGGAATTGATCGGCGGATTCCAGTCCGGCGTCGTCAGCTGAGCGCTTGCGGTTGACCGTCGGTTGAGGTTCGGAGGCTAAATCAACTTCGATCTCTTTCCCCTTGCTCGTTTTCTTCTTCTTCTTCTTCCTTGATCCAGCTCCAAGCTGAGGGACATCTTGTTCGTTAATCTGAAGACCAGCACCCTCCGAAGCCACCAGAAGAGGATCATCTCCCGTGATACCTTCAATGTCGGTTATATTGACATTCTCTTATGGGGCATCAGCAGGATCACTGGCAGTTCGGTCCTGCGTGGGCTCGATTTCGGCTTGGATGGCCGCTTGAGTGTCCCGACGAACAATCTGGAGACTACTGGATTCAACGATGTGAGCTTCGACGGGTCCCGCAGCTCGTCCTAGCGAACTCGCAAAACTGGGGAAGTTCGTCCTGGCTTTGCCCATTGCTTTTTCGACTCGAATTCGAGAAAAGAACTCCCACCGTCGATTGTTCCCGGATAGTAGGGCGTCTCTGACGGATCGATAACCTGGAGCTAGACCCGATTTGAAAAATGGGCGATCTGGAAAACAGATTAGAAGAAAACTGGTTAGAAGTGTTGCAACAAATTCAAAGTATATAAACAGTGTGGAATCTACCAGGATTATCATTCCACACTCTCCGATGAAAACCCAGCGGTTCTGCGAACGAATATTGATCCACTCGGACGAAGAAGTAATGGTTCGCCCATTGCTTAAATTTGCTCACTTTTTTGCCAGCCAGGAAGTTATGCTGTGGTCTCATGTTTACTTCCCAGAAATTTTCGCTCTTTGATAATTTGAAGCTCGACAGCTGTTCAAAACACTGAACTCCGATGTTGAATCCGACTTCGGCGGCTAGGGTGAGAGCAGCAACAAAATTGCAAATGGCTCCGGGAACGAACTGACAGATCGCCATCCTGCGTCTGTGCGCATAGCGAGATATTAACGCCGGGATTGGAAACGTCAGCCGACATTCGGCGAAATAACCTTCGTATAAACATATATATCCTTCTGGAGGATTCCATGGACGTTGATCTTCTCGCGGGATCACGATCGTAACGCCGCTGTTAAATAAACCGCACGAGTTCAGCATTTCCTTGATGGTTTTAGCCGAACTCGAAGTCTTGTCACCTCCAATTCGCCCTGCGTGATCTAGCACGGGATCGATATCTTCGATCGAGAGTCCTAAGGGGACGAACCGTTCTTCCTCTGGCAGAAAAACGTCTTCAGACGGTTCAGCGCTTTCATGACGAACTGGCGTTACAGCTAAAGGGTTCGACCACGAAGACGAGGCTCCGGCTGAACAGCGAATCAAAGGCAGTTGGACTTCGGAGACCGATCTACTTGGTTCCCCGATCTGCGTGCGATTTGAGTTGGGAATTTTTCGGTTTGACGTACGGCGAATTAGTTGTTCGCCTTCGATCTCTGGTGAGGACACAGGTTCTGAAGTGCTCGCCATAGTCTGAGTTCGGAGAGTGCAGAATGATAATCGAAACGGTAAGTTAAATAGAAGAGAGATCGGAGCAGATTACCTTTCGTTGTTGGCGGAAAATGAGAAATGACGAGAGGAAGAGCGTATTTATAGAGTGCAGTGGGCGGCAACCCTACGAAAGTAATTATGACTTACGCGACTCCTCGATTTCCAATCTAGCGGATGTGACACAAGCGACACGTGTCATCTGGACGATTCGCAGAAATATGAGGCAGAAATCCGGGTAAAATCAAATGATTCTTTATGGTTTAGACCGGATATTCCTTTGTCTATAGTTCGAAATATTCGAATTAAATCTCGAATATTCAGAACTGGGGGGGGACTAATTGTTGGTGCGGGATTTAGCATCCCCCACATACCGAGCTAAATCAGAAAGATAATTTGAATATTTAACCGGGACTTCGGTTAAATACCCAATTAGGTTATTAGAGGCCAGTTCGGACGAAGGAAGCCTAGCTTTGAAGAGAAGGAGACCGACTTCTATTCAAGGGCAGCGGCTGATTCAAGACATAAGACAACTTTCCGTATTTCACTTCGTTTAATAAGGAAAGTCAATATATTATGAATCTATGTACATGTATAAATAAGGGGAGACTTCTCCATTGTAAATCATCTGAAATCAAATACAATAACTCAGTTCTCATTGTTCTTGGCAATACACTCTTTAAGTTTAATTTCCTCTTCTTAGATCGGTTTTCTAGAGAGATAGCTTACTTGAATTTGTTTCCCCCTTTCAACAAATTCATTGTGGAAACCTAGTTTCTACAACGATGCATATTTCTTGGAGAGAATCACGATCGAGATCTTAGACTCTCTTATAGCTTCTCTGAGTGAAGGAGAAAGCTCTCCACCTCTTTTAATCTTTTCATCATAAAACATAGTTATCCCGTTACCTTGAAACTGTTGGCGCAAGTGACTGAGAAATGTTTTACGGACGTCCGGCCCATGGAAGCTCGAGAAAACTTTGAATTTGTAGTTGCGAGGCTTGGAAGAAGAAGAAGGAGAAGCCATGAGAGACATGCTCAGATAGATGGAGATGAGGTAACGATATGTGGAAAATAGGTAAAAAATCAGATACTACTTTGAATGTGTTATTTTGGGAAGCTGAAATACAAAAAGGAAGCTTCCGCGTAATTAGGCAAACGCGGTATATGAATCGTGACAGACGAAACTTCAAAATTGAAAAATAGTAATATACAAGACTTTAAATCGTTTAAAATCATCTACAACCATACATATGGGTCTCTATAGTGTTTTTCTATTTTATTTTAAACGGACAATAATGTGTTTTAAACTTTAACGACGAGACTCTCTTTTGTTTTCAATTCAGAAAACGATTTAAATCTAATTCCCAAAGTTACAATATTTAATTTCCTGGTAAAAAAACCTACAAACTAAATAATTTATGTTTTGTTTACAAAATATTGCAATTTAGTAAAATGGACTTTATGAACTTGATTAAAGTATTACCAGATAAATATGAGTAGTTTAAAAAAAAAAAAAAATTAAGATGAATATCTCAAAAGTAGGTAAATGCTTATCAATCTCTATAAAAAAAAAAAGAACGACATGACAAATGTATCCTTAAACTTAGCCATAAACCTCATCAATTTCTACTTGCTTTTTTTCATATTTTCTACATTTTTAACTCTTTAGATTTAAAACTTCTAACTCCCAAATCTTCAGATTTAAAAATTCTACTCTTTTTTTTCAGAAATATCAAAATTCAAGTTTGTCTTTATTAGAGTTTATTGATTTTAATTGGTGACAGCTAAACACTACTATTGCAAAATTAAATTACTATGCCAGTCTTCCTTTTTTGTGTAAATGCTTCGATAATAATAATTTTTCCCTTTTTGGAACCAAGAATCAGTCTATTGCATTGATTGTATAGTAGTAGTAGTATTATTTAAAAGATTGACAAAAAAAGGAGCCAAAAACTACTGTAAATCTGTAATTATTGTTTGCATAATGATTAATTTCACCAAAACTGAAAAAGGTCGCTTTATTATCAGTTGGGTATGGGATAAAAGCAAAGTAAATACTTAAGACCCAAATACATATAAAAGTCAAGCCACCGTGCAATACAAGTTGAAATTTTGTTGTAAGTTTTAAAATTCATTAATCTATATATAAAAAAATAAAGAGTTGAAATTATTATAGTATTACTTAGATTAGCCCCACACCTTATGTGCGTGCACACGAGAAACTTAAAAACTTAAAAGAGAGATAGATTCGATTCTCCTCACACCACCACACGTGCGCTTTTGTGTCACCTTTCTCTTTGCAGTATCCTCATTTTCCTGTTTTTTTATTTAAAATATCTTCAAACTTTTTTCCCTTAAAAAATATCTTCTATTCGGATTAAAGAATAGCTTAATTTACTAATCTCGTAAAAAACGACGAAATAATTTGACAAACAAAGTTCCATAAAAAAATGAAAAATCTTAAAGTTGGATTAGTAGATAAATTAATATTCTCAAAACAAAATAACAATATCTTAAAAATTAAATCAGAGAAAGGAAAATAAATAAAAAAATTAGTCAAATTCTTCGCAAGTTCAATGGACGAAACTACCCTTAAAGATGGAATAAATTTACAAAGAAAGAGTAAATAGTGGCACACCTTTTGTCTTTGCCGTGTTTTGACCTCAAACCTTCTTCTTGACACACACGAACACATATATACATATATATACATATATATTTCTGGAAGGGGATACAATAATATTCCCAGAAATTTCGAGTTTTACGTGTCGCTTTTATTTGTATGTTTTTTTTTTCTTCTTTCTGATTTTGATTGATGAAGAAGAAGTTTTGTGTGATTTATTTACTTTAGAAAAAAACTCGAATGCTCTGTTTTGTTATAGAAAAATAAAAAAACAGAGAGAAGAAAGATGAGAAGCGGTGCTAGTGGTGGAAACAACGTGTTGGATACTATTAACGCTGCTGCTTCAGCTATCGCTTCCTCTGATGATCGTCTTCTTCAATCTTCTCCGATTCATGTGAGTCTTCTCTTCTCTTACGCATTAGATCGAACACTTTGTATGCAAAATTCGATTACTATGGAAATTAATCAGACTAGATTTTTATAAAACCTAGTTTAAGTTTCTGTGATTTACGAAATTCTCGAATCTTGATTTTGAATTTTTTTTTTTTTTTGGGGAAAATCAGAAGAAGAGAAAATGGTGGAGTCGATGGAGTCTGTTGAAATGTTTCAGATCTTCGAGACAAAGAAACCGAATAGGAAACTCGGTTCTTGTTCCTGAACCGGTATCAATCTCATCAAATTCAACATCTAATTCCGGTTATCGTTCGGTTATCACAACACTTCCTTTTATAGCACCACCTTCATCTCCAGCTTCGTTTTTCCAATCAGAACCACCTTCAGCTACACAGTCACCCGTTGGGATCCTCTCTTTTAGTCCTTTGCCATGTAACAACCGTCCTTCGATCTTCGCCATTGGACCTTACGCTCACGAACCTCAATTGGTTTCTCCTCCGGTTTTCTCAACTTACACTACTGAACCATCTTCAGCTCCCATCACACCTCCTCTTCTTGATGACTCATCTATCTACTTAACCACTACAACACCTTCTTCACCCGAAGTGCCTTTCGCTCAGCTGTTTAACTCCAACCATCAAGACTGTCATAATAAGTTCCCAATGTCGTCTAGTTATGAGTTTCAGTTTTACCAACTTCCTCCTGGTAGTCCACTTGTTGGTCAGCTTATTTCCCCTAGCTCTGTTGTGTCCGGTTCTGGTCCAACTTCTCCTTTCCCCGATGGAGAAACCGCGCTGTTCCCTCACTTTCAAGTCTCTGATCCTCCGATACCGTTGAGTCCTGGTACATTGCATTGTCCAAAGAAGACTGTTACAAAAGAGCAGAAGACTGTGAGACCGCATAAACCGGTTTCGTTCGATCTTGACGCGGATCATGTCATTAGATGCGTGGATCAGAAGCTAAGAACAACGTTCCCTGAAGCATCATCTACATCATCATCGGATCCAGAAGCAATGAATCATTCCTCTCTCGGGTCGAATAAGGAGTTCAATTTTGGCACGGATGAGAAACACTTGACCGTTGATGAACATAGATCTTCGCCGAAGAACAGCAACGATTGGTCTTTCTTCCCTGTGATGCAATCAGGTACACTTAGCTAACCTTCATCAGAGGATTTAGTTATTATATAGAATCTAAAAGTTTAGAAATCCAATTCGGACACACAAAGATCTTGGTCAAGAGATTCAAGAACGAATAATTAACTAGTGAACTTATTTAGTTTCCTTTGATTTTACATTAGTATGATGTTTTAGATGGTTCTGTTCTGGACCTTCTGGTCTCTCTTTTGGTTTTGTAATAAATATTTGGCGTTGTTAGTTACGTTGTTGTATATGGCTTTGTCTCTATGTAGTTTTTTGTTTTTGTGCATACACATTTGATCGCATTTGTAAATAACATTTAATCTTTTTCTTCAGAGAAATTCCAATAATTCTATAGTTATGACAGTTTTAGACTTTTGTTAGTTCTGTTTATATTTGGTCTGCTCAGAAAGAAAAAAAAAAAAAAAAAAAAAAANTCGCAGTCCGAAGAACTCAACAATAGTAATAATTTAGCTATATTGATGCTGTCGAAAATAAAATAGAAGTTATCTATATTGATAAAAATCAAAATATAAATTTGAGATGTTTTTGCAGTTTTTACTTTTATTTTTTTGGACAAATTTTTTTCAGTTTTGACTAATATTATGTACTTATAAGAGATTTGTATCTATCTAATCCCTAGATACAAGGGAAACACCAAAAACCGAAACTCAATCAAGGCCTTCCTATTCGTTTTTTTTATTCTCTTAAAGCCTTGACTTATGCTCTCAAGTCTCATATCATTATATAACCAACTTGAAGCACACACGTTAGCAATAAGAAAACAAAAACTCTTTCGTCGCCATGAAACTCAAGGGACGAGAATGTAACGGTACAAGTGATCACTCAGATTCGATCCCTGATGATATGACGTTTGAGATTCTTGGTAGATTGCCCGGCAAATCTCTTATGAAGTTCCAATACTTATCTAAATTTTGGTTTTCGATAATCCGAAGTCAAAGATTCATCGATTCCTTCTTCTCTAGGTCTTTGAGTCGAGGTTCACGCCTACTTATCACTTTCAAGAACGGTGAAATCATCAATGGGAATACTGAGAAGCGTTTGTTCTTCTTCTCAGCTTCAAGAGAAGGGGAGCAAAAGTCTTCTTCAACTTTGGTAGCTAATCTCGACATGACAATAGCTTCCACGGATAATTATTGCTACACACGAGGTACTTTGGTTCATGGCTTTATATGTTGCTCATATCAAGGTCGGTTCTTGATATGTAACCCTACCACGAGACAAATTGTAACATTACCAGAACCTGGAGATAATAATAAGTTCACTTTTAAATATTTGGGATACGATCCGGTGGATGATCAATACAAAGCATTGTGCATGATGTTTTCTCGGGGTGATTTTGGTGATCTAGAGCACAAGGTTTTAACACTAAGAAGAGGTGATACGAAAAACCTTTCATGGCGGGAAATCAAAGACAATACCGAGCCTTATCTTCCTTCAACGAAAGAAATATGCATCGACGGAATTGTCTATTACGGTGCTATAAGACCAAATAATAGGGATAAGGTTATAGTTTGTTTTGATGTTAGATTTGAGAAGATTAGTTTGATCAATCCACCTTTTATCAAGGAAATGTAGGACCATGGTGCAGACTTGATGAACTACAAAGGGAAGTTAACCTTTGTTGACACAGCCGATTTTTATAATAACCACATGATTAGATTATGGATACTAGACAATGTTGAAAAACATGAATGGTCAAAGATAACATGTCAGTTTTGGTGGTCGCCTTGGTTTTTTCCTAGTAAGATATGTTCATATTCCTTCATAGGCAGCAATAAAACGGGCGAGATCATTCTGGCTCCACAATTGTTGTCAAGCAAACTTGAACCTTTCTACATTCTCTATTATAATGTAACAAGCCAAGGCATCAGAAGGGTTAGGCTTGAAGGAATTGCAGATAATGAAGAGTTCAGGCGTCGTTATGGAATTGGAAAGAATGGTGATTGTCGTGTTTATATGGCATCAGAACACTTTGAAGATATTGCCTTTCTTTAATTTTTTTTTTTCTTTGCTGATCTCTCTAATACAAGAGCATGAAGAACTTTGTTTTTTTCTTTTTCTTATTAACAAGTTTTGATTTTTTAGACACCAAGCAACTCTGGTATAATCACAACTACTTTTGTCAAACCAAACTAACATTGTTAAAGAAACATCTGCATCAGAAAACTTAAACATGAGAGTCACACTCTTTTAAACACACACAAGCCTAAAACAGACGACCGGCCGGTCAGGTTTTATAAGAAACATCACAGAATTTTGTAGGTTTAATAAAACCAAAGTCAACCTCTAAACCAAAGTCAATCCCTAAACCAAACTAAATCTTGTAGGTTTAACTCTCGTTACCTTATTAGGAGGAGGATAAATATTTAGTTTTAAAGCTCCCTTATCTCTTTCTTTTTTTACAGCAAATTTCCTTATTTCTTTTATATAGTAGATTTAGAAAAGGTTTATAAATATACCGGTTTATGGGTGCAGGGTCATATCATATTATAAACAAGTTTGTGAGAAATCAAAGTCGTCTTTTGCTCCACGAGTAACAAATCAAAAGAAAAGTGTCCTTTTTTCCGATATGGATCTGGATCATAAGCAGACGAGTTTTACGTTTGAGATGGATAACTTCTCCGAGAAGGAATCTGTGATTAGAACACCAAACTTTTTAAGCGGCGGTTGCGAATGGTAAAAGGAAAAATATTATATGTGTTTTTGAGTTTTAACTCATCGTTAATTAGATTCAACATATATACAACGTAACTGAGAAAGCAGATGGACTTGGAATCAAAAAGTTACAACTCTTACAAGTTACAACTTTGAATATTCAAAAACCTAATATATCATCCAAGATTTCTAACCTAAGAACGAATAGACTACCCCTAATCTCCTCTTATAAAATCTTGATCTTCGACTTCGAAGAAATATCTTTTGAATATATGTTTTTGCTTGAACGGCTAACCCTAGCAAACTCCTCTTGAATCGTTTTTATATTCGTCGTGTAATTAATTAAGAGGATCCTCTAGGTTAGTCTTGTTTGATCCGTAAGCCTCCGAATCTTCATTCCAGTATCTTCAGCATATATTTTTCTTCCTTCATTTGAATATATGTGCTTCTTTCAGGTATGTTAAGGTTCATCCCAAAGGAGATCACATTGATGATCACTTGTCTATGTACCTCTGCGTTGCGGATCCTGAATCACTCCGGTTTGGATGGAAAAGACGAGCTGCTTTTTCCATCCTTCTACTGAATCAATCAGGCCAAGAGCTCTACAGAAAAGATGGCAATTTACTAATACTTCAATCTTATATATCTTGTATGATATATTGTTGAAGAAATTATAAAATTAATTATTATCTTTCTGGTTTTGTCTTACTACAGAACCGTTTGACCAATTGTTCTGCGCTGAGATCCCACAAATGGGTTGGCCAAAGGCCGTGCCTCTCGAAAAGCTTCACGAAAAAGGCTTTTTGGAGAATAATAAACTCATCCTCAATGTCCAAGTTAAAGTAGCTCAAGTTGATGATGAAGGATCTGTAACTGGGAATTAGATGTTATATGTCAATGGTTTCCAAGTTCTTTGTTCTCAGGTATATATGCGTAGTTACAACTTGTAACTTACAAGGTTGATTATTTTCGACTCTGTTACATATTTATTTATCTCGTCTACAGGTGACTTCAGTGAGTTGGATTTTCGTGGAACACCCAAACTTTGCAGTGAATTTCAAACCAAAGAACCAACTACTGAAGACAGCATACATGAATATCCTCCTCGGTCTAATCGAGACACTGAAGAAGCCTCTACATAGCATCACGGACACTGAGCTAAACAACGCTGAGAGCGATTTTATCGAGCTAACAGAAGCGGGTTTCAACCTAGACTGGTTGAAGATAAAGCTTGATGAGGTTTTCATAGAGAGGAAGACCGCGAATGCTGATGGTTCTCGAGTCCAAGAACTCATAAAACTCATCAAGAATCTCAAAGTTGAACTTAACCAGGAGCAAATTTTATCATTGGAGCAGACAGTGTCGAATCTCAAAGATGAGCATAACAAGAACAATATTGTCAAAACACTCCAAACTTTTCTTTTTTATTATTTTGTGTGAACAATATTCAAATTCTTATTTTAGTAAAATTAGGTGAAACCAATTAATTAGAAATTATTTGACCCTATATACGGTAGCATGCACCGAGTTAAGTCAGTTTTCTATTTCGTTTTGGAAACGACTTAGCTGATTTCCTAATTAATGATTTCTTCAGCATTGATCTTTCCTTTGTAATAAAGAGTTATATAACTTGAAGTTCAAGCATAGTACACTTTAACAACTAAAAAACAAACTCTTTATATAGTAAGTCGCCATGAACCGCAAGAGGCACAAGTTATATCACTGATCAGATCCTGATGATCTGACGGATGGAGCTTCTCAGTACGTACGTAACAATCGATTTAAGGCTCATTGTTCTATATGTTGTCAATTTAATCTCAAGTATCCATACTAATTACTTGTTCTTAAACATCAAGATTAGTGAACGACAATTAATTTAAGTATTTTTTACAGCGATGACAAAGTTAATTAATCAGCAAAAAGCACAAAGGTTAAATATGTCGTATAATGTGAAAGACAGATATAAAGATTGAAAAAGAAACAAGGACCCCCACTTTTAAACCCAATTAATGCCGTATTTTTTAAGTTGAAGTGCCGCTTTCGTTAAGTCTCAATAGTCAATACTAGTATTGTTATCTATTGTTATCTATTGTTATCTATCATTCTTTTTTTTTGTCAACTGTTATCTATCATTCATAGCCAACAAAAATATATATGATTTAGAGCATTTACTAATTTTATGTCAATTGGATTATACTGTAACGTGACTTTTTATGATTATATGGTGCTGTTTTACAAATTTACTGCATTTCTTTTCTTCAAAATATTACAATTAAAACGTGTTTTGTTTATAACATTTTAGAATGGAGTCATGAAGTCTAGTAAACGAGTACATTGAACTTTTAATTATTGTCAATTATCAAAACACGAAGTTTTGTTTTATTAACCTTTTTTCTCAATTATTGTGTTCTTGTGGAGGAAATGTTATAGGTCGACAGAATTTATCCGGATCACGCGTGGGAATTATATTTTGCCAAAAACAAAAGTAGGAATTATATGATATATCATATATTGTATCATATTATTGCTATTTTTATTTGTTATTGTATTATTTATTAATAAAGTTTTTTTGGCTCACCAACTTAAGTGGCACTAATGGCATTGGCCCCTTAAGATGTAGGTTACCATTAATTTATGTTGACATATTATAGCTGTCACTAGATGTATCTTTATGAGTATATATATTTCTCGCAATTGTCAATACATATGGTTATAAGTTATAACTTATAACTTATGACAATGTCAACTTGTCCCATCAACAACATATGTCTCATCCAAAACATTGGACATGATATCATAAGCACTTGAAACTGTTAATCTAGTAGCTAGCTTACAAACTCAAATTTAACTCATTACTCTATTATACAGTATAATATACCGATTGATTTTAGGATAAAGTACTCAGGTCCGTCTCTACCCCATGGCAGAGTAGGCAAATGCCATAGGTCCATCACAAATATCAAAAAAAAATCTTTAAGCAAAAGGGTCCAATTTTAAAAAAAAAAAAATTATTAAGCGTTTTTAGATTTTTTAAAAATTTGACAAAGGCCCCATTTTAGTTTAAGTACTTGTTTCCTTAAAACAATTTTCGCCTGAACAAAATCATGTGTTTTATTAGGAAGATGATTACGGAGACAAACTCATAAATGAAGAAATTAAAAGGCTGATATAGTGTAGGTGACTTAATATGTATACAATATTAGGTTATACTCATAAACACAATGACAAACATATAACACTACACAACACAAACACATGACATGCATTGCAAGTTGCAACTATACGTCAACATTTTTGGTTGGGAAGAATTATCAACAACAAACTTTAATTGCCTTATTAATTGCTCATACTTTTTTAGATTTCTTTTCACATTTCATTTTATGAAAAAAGTCTATAAAACAATTAATACGATTATATCCTCACCGTCCATTCGACACACACTTGTTCTCTTTTTATATATTCTCTGCTCTCACCTCAACTCCACACACTAAAATATCAAAAGTTAAAATATCACTAAAATGGAAGGGTCGATGGCTGTGATCATCCTTACCGTCATCGTAACCTACCTTATATGGTTCGTTTCTTTACGCCGTTCATGCAAAGGTCCACGTGTCTGGCCTTTATTTGGCAGTCTTCCCGCACTCATCACGAACGCTCACCGCATGCACGACTTCATCGCCGATAACCTCCGCAAGTGCGGCGGCACGTACCAGACGTGCATATTCCCGATCCCGTTCTTGGCTAAGAAACAAGGTCACGTCACTGTCACGTGTGACCCGAAGAATTTGGAGCATATACTAAAAACCCGGTTCGATAACTACCCGAAGGGTCCTAGCTGGCACTCGGTCTTCCACGATCTGTTAGGAGATGGGATCTTTAACTCGGATGGCGACACGTGGAAGTTTCAAAGGAAGACCGCCGCGTTGGAATTCACCACCCGTACGCTTCGCCAAGCCATGGCTCGTTGGGTTGATCGAGCCATCAAGAACCGTCTCGTGCCGATTCTCGAATCAGCTATGAGTCGAGCCGAGCCGATCGATCTCCAAGATATTCTTTTACGGCTCACTTTCGATAACATTTGCGGCTTAACGTTTGGCAAAGATCCACGAACGCTCTCTCTAGAGTTTCCGGAAAATGGATTCGCGGTGGCTTTTGATGGAGCCACCGAAGCCACACTCCAACGGTTTATCATGCCGGAGTTTGTTTGGAAGCTACGAAAATGGCTTCGGCTCGGCTTGGAGGATGATATGAGCCGAAGCATCAGCCACATAGATCATTACTTGTCGGAGATCATTAATACACGTAAGCTCGAACTGCTGAGTAAGCAACAAGATGGATCAAACCATGATGATCTATTGTCACGGTTCATGAAGAAAAAGGAATCCTACTCGGATAAGTATCTTAAATATGTCGCTTTAAATTTTATCCTAGCCGGAAGGGACACATCATCCGTTGCTATGAGTTGGTTCTTCTGGTTGGTCAGTCTTAACCCACGAGTCGAAGAAAAAATCATAGACGAGATCTGCACCGTTTTGATCAAGACGCGTGGCACCAATGTGTCGAAGATGACCGACGAGCCGTTGACTTTCGAGGAAATTGACCAGATGGTTTACTTGAAAGCGGCATTGTCCGAAACACTAAGGCTATATCCATCGGTACCGGAAGATTCAAAATTTGTTGTTGCCAACGATGTTTTACCAGACGGAACATTTGTTCCATCCGGATCTAACGTGACATATTCGATATACTCGGTCGGGCGTATGAAATTTATTTGGGGTGAAGATTGTCTCGAGTTTAAACCGGAAAGATGGTTAGACGAAAACCGGGAAGATATATGCAACCAATACAAATTTGTAGCGTTCAATGCTGGTCCACGGATTTGTCTAGGCAAAGACCTAGCTTATCTACAGATGAAATCGATTACTGCTTCGATTTTGCTCCGACATCGGCTTACGGTAGCTTCGGGACATCGAGTGGAGCAGAAGATGTCGTTGACGTTGTTCATGAAGTACGGTCTTAAAATGGATGTGCATAAAAGGGATTTGACTTCGACGGTGGAGAAAATGGTGAATGAGATGAGTACATACGGTGAAGTTAAGTCGGTAGCTGGTGTGGCATAAGTAACGTGGATGATGGTGCTGATTTATAGTAACTTTATTATTGTTGTAAGCAAATGAAAACACGTATATTTGTGATTCTTGTTTATTGTTTTATATATATTGATAATAAAACTGTGTCTTACAGCTTTTTCTTTCTTAAAATACGAACATGATGATAAACTCCTAGAACGTTATTGAAATATATAACACACAATTAAAAGTTCAATTTTGTTATTAAAAAGACTAAACACCAGATAGAATTGATCTGGGGAAATACTAAATAAATCAATGGTGACGGTTAGGTGCGTTACTTAAATTAAGTGGGATATTTAAAGAGTTGTTAATTGCAATCTCTATAAAACATTATTATATACTGTAAGTAAGCGTTACTAATTATATGTGTGGTTGTTTCATGAAGTTGACTGATACTGTGCTTTGTGTATTTCAGGAGAAGGTGTCAGACATGTCATGAAGTTGACTGATCTGTGATTTGGTTTTTAACCAAAAACGTATCTTATAATTCATTTCGAATGATCGAGCAGACAAATTTCTAATTCCTTTTGGTTCAAATAAACTGACTTGATTTGGTTTCTTAGTTTTGAATTTGTTTCTTTCTTAAACAAATCGGAATTCTAACTAAAACTGAATTTTGTTTGGTATATATATTTAAAATAATTCTAATGGTTAAATATTAATACGTTGAATAACTAACCGGATGTAGGATTTCTTCTTTTTGGTCTAATAGTTTGGTTTCAATAAATTTAACACCTTTTCAGGTATTATATTTTTTTAACATTTAGTTAAATTTTAAATGTTCTTATTGAATAATATTTGAAGTAGAAAATGTTTTAAAATTTATGTAAACCGTTTTGATTTAACAAAGATTATCTTAAAAATAAATGTTAAATTTTGTTTAATGTGATAATAAATCGATCTTGACATTTTCTCTAATTTTTTTTTTTGTCAACAAAGTATAATATCAGTTCAAACGAGCCAATTAGAAGGAAAATCGTTTACATAGGTAATTAGATGCGAATTGATATTTTCTGATTTGCTTAATGAAAAATTGAAAGTGTTATAATTTTGTTTTGGTTACTCATGATGTGAATTTAGATACTTAAGCTTTGTTTTTTTATCGTTGTGATTTATTATTTAATACAAATTATGAGAATTGTTACATAAACGATTCTACCACTAACAATTCTTTCTGATCCTAGTACATCTACCACATACTACAAACTGTAAAAGTATTATTAATCAATTTTTGGTAAAACCATAAGACAAAAAAACTTATAGAGATTAAAAAAATTCATGTTTTCTTCTTTACCCACA
Source organism: Camelina sativa (assembly GCF_000633955.1). NCBI lineage: Eukaryota > Viridiplantae > Streptophyta > Magnoliopsida > Brassicales > Brassicaceae > Camelina > Camelina sativa. The sequence goes on along the minus strand of NC_025691.1, from coordinate 33,130,988 downwards.
ATTAATAAAAAATAATCTAAAAACAAGTCTTGTGTTTAACATAGCTTTTTAGAAAACCAAATTATTATCCTCCACTGGTCCAATATCGTTGTAGACATCTCCAAACTCCAGCTGACGAATGTAATCATGCTGATTAGTTGCACCTACATCCATATTAAAGATATGGAGGGGTAACAACAGCAAATCACTACTAAACATTCAGATTTATACAGATTTTTGTTGTTGCATATGACCATAAAGAGGTTCTTTAGATAGATTTGTGAAAAGAATAAGTGCATATAATGTTAAAAGTGAGCAAGTTAATGTGGTAAATGCATCTAATGTTGAAAGTGAGCAAGCTAATGTGGTAAATGCATCAAATGTTAAAAGAAGAATTCATTTAGACATTTAGTCAAATGTTTTGTATTTATTACTTACAAATTTTTCTTGTAGTATAAGTATCAGTTAGTAGTTTTTTGTCCCAAGGTCGAGGTCAAACTGGAAGAAAACGCATAAGGTCAACGGTGCCAAGCAATGAAACCACCCAATTTGAATGTTCTAAGTTAACATGCTCGTCCAAACACGTGAATATGACATTGACATGCAATGGTTTTATACATTAATTACATATACTAGACGTCCGAACTCCCAAGTAGCATCACATAATAATAATTCACACTCTTCCACATTAACGATTTTAGAATTTTTAGTGTATAGCAGTATCAAAAAGTGATCAAGATCATCTAGTTTCAATATTGTCGTTGCATCATCTGTCCGAGTTAAATATGTAAAAAACTATAGTTTATAATCCAACTATATCTAATTTTATATCATCACATATTTTAATGTTAATAATTAGATATGATTGTTGTACAAAAATAAATTAATATTGACTAAATTTGTGGTTTCGGACAGAGACCATTCCGCACAGCACGAAGCGATTTTAATAAAAACAAAATATAACAGACTAAAACTCTAAAATATAGTAGAACTAATTTGTGGTTTTGAATAGAGACCATTCCACACAGCACGGAACGGTTTTAATAATAATAAAATGCGACACAAAAATACAGAATAATCATTCTTTTTAAATATTCAAATGATTATTAGCTCATAAATAATAAATACAAAAAAATCAAGAAAGATATATTGTAAAATAAGGTATTTTCAAGTTTCCTCTAATTATATATAATCGATTACAATGTAATTTATGTAATAATCATGTCTTTTCTTATGTTATATATCAAAGTAAATACATGATCATAATCAATAGGAAAAAATCATGATAGAGCTGAATATCTTTTTTTAAAAAGGGTTTAGGTGTATAACAATATAAGAAAATGTAAAAGATCAAGATTTTTTATTTTAATTTTGTCATTATATCATATTTATGAGTTAAATATATAAAAGCTATAATTTGTAATCTACCTATATTTTTATTATTATCACATGATTAAAAGTTAATAATGAGTAACGACTAAATCTATGTTTTTAAAACCGTTCCACACGGCGTATAGCGAATTTAATAATATCAAAAAATATAATATTAATCAAGTGCGACAGAAAAACACAAAACAAATATTTTAAATTTTTAAGTGATCATTTTTGATAACTAATTAATTAAAAATTAAGAAAAATGTATTATTGTAAATAAGGTCTTTTATCGGTTACCTCTAATTATATATCATCACTTACAATGTATCGTCTGTGTATATCTTTTTATACGTTATGTATAAAATTAATACATAGGAAAAATCACGATATAGAGCTGCATATCTTCAAAGGAAAAAATAAGATATATTGTGTATAATCATTGAATGACGAATACATTTAACAGTTAAAAATTTAGGTTTGGATACAATATACTATTTTTTGAAACTATAGTATTCGAACAGAATCATATCTTCAAATACTTTGATATTGTATTCTCCTCATATAATCTTCACAAATCTGTTGGTGCATGCATAAATAAAATAATATTTTGTATATTACGTGGGTTTATACACGCATCTTATTTGTTTAAGTGAAAGTATCATGGGATGTATACTACATTTTGGTTATGTGCTTTTTTTAACATTGACAAATCAATAACAACGCGTCTCACAAAAATAGCCTAACGTGTGACATCATTATCTCTCAATCTAACCGTTAAGATCGATTAGGTGACGTGTTAGTAGAGAACACATCATGCATCCCCTCTTGTCACTTAACTAATTTTTCTTCTTCTTCTAATTCTCACGTTTCACTTCTTGATTAAATGATGCAATTAGCAAAAAGTGATAATTTAGTTTATGTTCGAATCCATCAACTATAGTATTGTTTTTTTTTTCCACTTAACACCCAATGAATTGGAATTATTTCACATTGTTCCCTTATTTGAAAATATTACTATAAAGTACTAAAACTCACCAAACTAAGCATAAATCAAGGAAATAATTCTCAAATTTAAGTGTTACTAATATACTAAAGCTTATTCGTTTTTTTTTTATATCAATCAGACAACTAAGAAACAAAAAAGATAAAGATACTCATTATTAGTCGCTAGCTTAATTAGTCCAGTGATCAAGACTTTATAAGTATTTCTTAATTACTAGTTTTCAAAACTTTATTTTCCTTCATATACGGTAAAAAAAAAAAAAAAATCAGAATAAAATCGGAGCTCTGTCTTTTCAATTTTTGTATTGTATACTATTTTTATAAGTTCTGTCTTTTTCCATAAGAAATTAAAAAAAAGTTAAAAAAAGAAATTAAATTATTATATTATCGGTTATATTAGTATTATTAGGCTATTAGTAATCTTTAATTAGTTACTACAAAGATTAACGCACCAAAGAAGGAAATCTGAAAGAGTGAATGCTTTCTTCAAACGCGCTCTCTCTCCTTCTCTTTCTCTCTCTCTAGTTCTTATTCTCTCTCTCTTTTTCTTTCTCAGCCTCTTCGTCTTCTTCGTCTTCGTTATCTCTTCCTCTCTCTCTGTGTGTGTGTCACTAAACTCAGTTCACTGTTAGTGAGAGGAAGCTCTTTTAAAACTCTTTTATACTTTGCATAGTCTCACTCTTGTTTAGCTTACGATTTTAGGGATCTGAAACGCTTTACTGTTTCTCTGTTGTTGTTCTCTTTGCGATTCTCGATTGAGAGAGAGTCTCTGAGCTTTCTCGAGATTTGATTCCATTTCTCAAGCTGCTGAATCTGGTAATTTTGTTTTTTTTTTCCCTCAAGTAATTTAGGTCTTCGATTAAGCTTTCTCCATGAAATTGATTCATGCTTTGGGTCTGCGTCTATGTTAATCCTTTGATTTTTGTTGTGTGGGTGTGATTTGAGCAATTTTTGTTGTTCTAGCTTAGGGTTTTTGTTTGTTTGTTTCTGGAGTTTTCTAGGTAGCTACTCATGGAATCTTTCCTGTGTAGATCTGTTTGTGAGGTGGAGATTTTCAAGTTTACTGTTGCAAAATGGATCTTGTGTAGCTTAGCTTGAAGATGATCACATTCATTTTTTGATATACTAGTAACGTATCGCTATATTAATCTGGAGATATATATACTCTTTTGGTATCATGCTATTTAAGAATTTGCTGGAAATCAGGATTTGTCTTCTTGTTTGAATTTTGGATTTTGGTGATTTTTTTTAAAAATCTGTTTGTATCTTCGAACGTTCTTCTTGGAAGCTAGAGTTGAAACCCCTAACGCTTTGTTTTGTTGTTGTAATCAGATCTTTCACCTGGTTCTTGGTATTGGTCAAACACCAATGCGTTAATTAAAAAAAAATGGAGTTTATATTGGGACTTTTCTTCGTTTGTTGACCTTTGTTGGGTCAACCAAGTATGATCTTTGAAGTGGTCAAAAGGATTGTTACTTTGTAGTGTTGAAACAAGGTCTTTTAAAAAGAGAGTGATAGTGTGAGTGTGCCACTCGGGTTGTTGTTGGGAAGAAAGATCATGCCTTGGTGGAGTAAATCCAAAGATGAAAAAAAGAAAACTAACAAGGAGAGCCTCATTGATGCGTTTAATCGGAAATTGGGATTCGCATCTGAGGATAGGTCTAGTGGTCGGTCGAGAAAATCAAGAAGACGACGTGATGAAATTGTGTCTGAAAGAGGAGCTATATCTCGGTTACCATCAAGATCTCCTTCTCCTTCTACTCGGGTTTCACGTTGTCAGAGTTTTGCAGAAAGATCTCCTGCTGTACCTCTTCCTCGTCCTATTGTCCGTCCTATTGTAACGAGCACTGATTCGGGAATGAATGGATCACAGAGACCAGGTTTAGATGCTAATGTCAAGCCATCATGGTTGCCACTTCCAAAGCCCCATAATGCTACAAGCATGCCTGATATTACCGGTGCTGAGGCTGATTTTGCCACTGCTTCTGTGTCCAGTGGAAGTTCTGTGGGTGACAATCCATCTGATTCTCTCCTCAGTCCATTGGCTTCTGATTGTGAAAATGGAAACCGGACACCAGTAAATATTTCTTCGAGGTGAGTTTGAATTGTGATTGTTACTGTTGTGGATTTTGCTCTTTCTCTTGCTCCCTATTTCTTAACATGTTGTATCCTACTCTTATGTATAGGGATCAGCTCATGCATAGTAATAAAAACTCAGCTGAGATGTTCAAGCCAGTCTCAAACGTGTCTAATAAAAACAGAATCCTATCGGCATCTCCGAGGCGGAGACCTCTGGGTACTCATGTGAAGAATCTACAAATCCCGCAACGAGATTTAGTGCTCTGCAGTGCCCCAGATAGCTTGTTGTCTAGTCCTTCTAGGAGTCCAATGAGATCCTTTGTCCCAGATCAAGTCTCAAACCATGGATTGTTGATTAGCAAACCATATTCAGATGTTTCCTTGCTTGGATCTGGACAGTGCTCAAGCCCAGGTTCAGGTTACAACTCAGGTAACAATTCCATTGGTGGAGATATGGCTACTCAGCTGTTTTGGCCTCAGAGCAGGTGTAGCCCTGAATGTTCCCCTGTACCTAGTCCAAGAATGACGAGCCCTGGTCCTAGCTCCAGAATTCAAAGTGGTGCTGTTACACCTCTTCATCCTCGAGCTGGAGGGTCAACTACCGGGTCACCTACTAGAAGACTTGATGATAATAGACAGCAAAGCCACCGTCTGCCTCTCCCGCCTTTATTAATTTCTAATACTTGTCCGTTTTCGCCCACATATTCAGCAGCAACATCTCCGTCTGTCCCCCGAAGTCCAGCAAGGGCAGAGGCTACTGTAAGCCCTGGATCGCGATGGAAAAAAGGGAGATTGCTGGGGATGGGCAGTTTTGGACATGTATATCTTGGCTTTAACAGGTTCGCAACTATACAAGTCTGATTTTAGTTTGAAAGATGCTCTCATTATATTTTAGATATGGGAAGAATATCGTTGCTAAGATCTATTTTATACTGCTAGAATTGCTCCACATGATGGTTAAGTTTCTTCGTCCATATCTCAGTTTTCATGGGTACAATAATATTGAATAGAAACTTGTATGTTGCTTTGACCCAAAATAAAGAAAAAGAAACTTGTATTATATGCCACCCCTGGTTTAATTGATTATGTTTTCGTCCCCAGTGAAAGTGGCGAAATGTGTGCCATGAAAGAAGTTACTCTATGCTCAGATGACCCCAAGTCAAGGGAGAGTGCACAACAATTAGGACAAGTGAGTTACACATCATCTGTTCAGAACAACAAACGCTGCTCTTGGTGCTTTTAGTCTTTAAATTTCTTACTGTGCAGCTTATTTACAATGATTAACTTTCACAGGAAATTTCAGTTCTAAGCCGTTTACGACACCCTAATATAGTGCAGTATTATGGATCTGAAACCGTAAGTGTTACAGATATTTTTGGGTCATTTCTATTTTCTGATACTGTCAACTATTCAGCTGAACGAACCCATGCACATGACTACTATTTACTTTTCCGTCCTGTTACAGGTAGATGACAAACTGTATATATATCTGGAGTATGTCTCTGGTGGTTCAATCTATAAACTTCTTCAAGAGTATGGACAATTTGGTGAGAATGCCATCCGCAACTACACGCAACAAATTTTATCAGGGCTTGCGTATTTGCACGCCAAAAATACTGTTCATAGGTGGTTAATTCTATCCATTTTCCTGATTCCCTCGTTTTTCTTCATCCTTCATTTGTTGGAGGATTAAGTGGATACGGATTTTAATTTTATCCAGGGATATCAAAGGAGCAAATATATTGGTGGATCCCCATGGACGGGTAAAAGTGGCTGATTTTGGGATGGCAAAACATGTATGGATACGTTCTCTGCAATCTCGTTCCCATGTTTTGTTTTAGTCCTGTTTGAAAATGTTCCTATCCAAATAAATTATGCTACGCCTAGCTAGAAATTTTCCTAGATCTAATTCAAATTCATGAACAAAATGCAGATTACTGCTCAATCTGGTCCTTTATCATTCAAAGGGAGCCCATATTGGATGGCACCTGAGGTCAGTATGCTGCTACAAACTGTCGGTTTCATGTTGAGAGGCTTAATGCTGATCCTTTTTGTCTTGCTTGGATTTCAGGTGATAAAGAATTCAAATGGCAGTAACCTTGCAGTCGACATATGGAGTCTTGGATGTACTGTTTTAGAAATGGCTACAACGAAACCTCCATGGAGCCAGTATGAAGGGGTTAGTAAATTATATAAGTACTCGAACAAATATGAGAATTACTGATGCGACTACTCCATCCTTATCTATTTGAGTTCTTTGTAGGTTCCTGCTATGTTCAAGATTGGAAACAGCAAGGAGCTTCCAGATATCCCTGATCATTTATCTGAAGAGGGTAAGGATTTTGTAAGAAAATGCCTACAAAGAAACCCCTCAAATCGTCCTACAGCTGCTCAGCTTTTGGACCACGCTTTTGTGAGAAATGTGATGCCGATGGAAAGGCCTATGGTGAGTGGCGAGCCTGCAGAAGCCATGAATGTAGCTTCAAGCACCATGAGATCACTGGTATGAAGGCTCAGATTCCCCAATTCTAAATTCTTTATGCTTCTGATTACCTGACAAAAATATGTCTGTTTCAGGACATTGGACACGCAAGGAGTCTTCCGTGCTTAGACTCGGAAGATGCAACCAATTACCAGCAGAGAGGATTAAAACCTGGCTCGGGATTCAGGTACCCTTGAGCCATTCCGTTTCTATCTTCATTTTCCAACATGAACTTCTTTGTGGCTAAAGTCTCCACCTTTTGGTCGCAGTATATCGCAATCTCCTAGGAACATGTCATGCCCGATTTCACCAGTCGGTAGTCCAATCTTTCACTCGCATTCACCACACATTAGCGGGAGAAGATCTCCATCCCCAATATCTAGTCCCCATGCTCTATCTGGTTCATCAACACCTTTAACAGGGTGCGGTGGAGCCATCCCGTTCCATCACCAAAGACAAACTACAGTCAACTTCTTGCATGAAGGCATAGGATCAAGCAGAAGCCCGGGAAGTGGCGGGAATTTCTACACCAACAGTTTCTTTCAGGAGCCTAGTAGGCAGCAAGATCGGTCGAGGAGTAGTCCAAGGACGCCTCCTCATATATTTTGGGACAACAACGGTTCGATACAGCCAGGCTATAATTGGAACAAGGACAACCAGCCAGTCCTATCTGATCATGTGTCCCAACAGCTCTTAAGTGAGCATCTGAAACTGAAGTCCCTCAACCTGAGACCCGGTTTTTCAACTCCCGGTTCGGCAAACAGAGGACCCTAACCCGTTCGAGTCAAATGATTCGACACCAATGACAGAACCATAAAACCCTATGGAAAAAAAAAACATCAAAACAAATAGCTGCAGAAACTCCTCCTTCAGGATCTCGGAATTGCAACACAGCATGAAGGGTCAGGATCTCGAGGTTTAGGATCGGGGGTTAGGGTTACAGAGACGCGTCTCAAAACCTTGAACCATTGGCTAATATCAAGAAATGAGGAGTCGTTTTTTATCGTCTTTGGAAAATCTGGAGAGACTTTATGTTGTCTCTCTCTCTTTCTCTGAGGATATCAGCAAAAATTGATTTTGTGTATAGGAAGAACAGGTCATCACCTAATTAGTCTATTTCTCTCTTTCTTCGTCTCTTTGTTTGGTCTCTGATTCGTTGCTGATGTAGAAGACGAAAAAAAGGGCAAAATCTTAAATCTTTTAAAATCTAAACTCTTTGATGTAATCTATCTTTATTGTAAGAGAATCCCACCAAATATTGATGCTTGCTTCTTGACATCAATCGCATAGCAAAAATGGTAGTCTCTGGTCCCAAAGTTCGAACTTCTCTACGTTTCTACTTTTGGAATTATTTTTTCAAAGGTTTAATGTTCTGCTATGGACTATAGGACCACTAGGTCGTGTGTTTTGTTCGCGCGTCTTACAATATTACGAGTTGTGAGAAATTTGTTTTCTTAATTGATTACGATTTACGAGTTGTGAGGATCTGCTACACGGTGCAAGTTTAACCAAGCACTTACCATAGTAAATTTCACATTTTAGAGGAAAACATTTCAAAGGAAAATTTGGGTTCTGGAAACCGAGCAAGTGAGAAAAACAAACTAGAAAATATATTATTATATATAAATTACAAAATCGTCCACAAATTATGAGAGCTTAGAAAGTTGCCTACGTTTATACACATTACTCTGTCTTTCTATAGACAACGAACGATAATGGATTCTTCTTTTAATAATGATGGTGTAAGTAACATACACAACACATGATTAAAAAAGGATGAAGAGAAAAATAATCTTACAACTTACGTTACATTGGTTACAAACCCCAAGGCTTTTTTTTTTTGTTGTCTTTTTGTAAAAGTCTCTTGCGTTCCGTTTTTGGTCAGGTCGTCCTCATTACTCAGAGCATTGTTCAAGCCGGACATGGTGAGGACAAGCCCTTTCTGGCTCTCCTTTTGTCCATAGAATCCAAAGATCGTCTCGTTTTCGAGCTAATGTTAACATTGTTCCTGTAATTTCATCGTGAGACTCATACTCATGCGATGTACATTATGGAAAGAGAGCGAGAGATGTGGAGAGTTCCAGCTTACCGAGGGTGAAAGGGACAATGTAGAGCAATGCGGGTTGGCCGTGTCCATCCATTAGGTTTAGAGCCACGTAAGTAATCAAAAGACCTGTGGTTTTTAAAAATGTTCAAATGATTATCAATGAAGAAAAAAAAGATCTGTGGGATTTGTATGTGATTTTACCTAATCCGTAGGCAACCATTGCCCATATAAAATAGCCGGTTCTAAGAGTCTTGTTAGCTAACCAGTCATATCTGCAAAAAGAAATGTTGGAAAAGCTTACAACTTGGTGAAATGAAACTATAGATGATGAATTAAGAGAGAGATGAGTATGGCTGTTGAACCTGAGAGCAAATGCGATTAGCAAACCGGGCAAAAGAATATCACCGAATCCAATAATGCTGTAGCCTCCCCAAGGATCGAACATGCGTGGAATCTTCAGTAACATTGGGATGCCATCTTCTCCACTCTTATCACCACGAGCTACCTGCAAAGAAGAAAGAAGCACATTGCATTTTTTTTGAGTTTGGCATTGTTAAATACATATGCAAATGATGGATGGCGAATTGGTTGGTTTACTTACAACAATCATTACGCTTTCGTGGAACAACTTCTTGGAGACAAACACCCAGAAAATATCGTACAAGAAGGCACAACTGAGAAGAACTGTCCCAACCTGTTCCAAGTAATATGGCTTTAAAACTTTTCTTTATCAAATATCTCATAATGTTTTGGAGACTCGAAGATGAAGTATAAGTATGTGTAAGAAAATACCTTTAGATTTGGGACATGAACAATCTGTAGTACTGTGATGATCAACGCGATACCCTGGCCAATAGAACAACAATATTACATACCACATGACGGTGGATTGTAGTTGTAAATGAAATTTTTATGAGGCTCCAATCCTTACAAGAACATCTTGGCCAATCCACGCAAAGGAGTTAACTCGGTAAACAGCCCACAGGACAGCAAAGACAATGCAGAAAGGAGATACTGCAAGAGTCAGGTAAGAGATAGGTCCGAGGAAAGGGACTTTAACGTAAGCATTTGCAGCACGTTGGAACCATCTGCAAAAAGAACAGTCCATGACAGCCTCCATGATGTGCATTAAAGGCAGTAAGGCATTGAAAGGAATCATGCTTTTACCTTGATAGTAACGCAACCAGGCAAGTTTGTAAACCCTGAAGATAAACAAGGTATTACACCATATCAGACTATAACCAGTTTTTTAATTCAACTAAAGTTAGAACCGAGTAGAAGTTGGTACCTCAACACCACCGATGCAGAAAACAACCACAAGAAGCTCCACAAACCAATAAGACATAAGCTTGTAAAGAATCACAAGGAATCCAGAAGCAAGAACAACGAAAAAAATAGCTGAAATAGTATTGATCTCTACAACACCACTACCCCCATCATTTGTGTTAGGGATTTCATCTATAGCATCCTACAATTGGGCAGAAAAAAAGAATGTTAGAAGTAAGAATGCCTACGCAAGAAAAATAACACTGACAATAAAATCATTAACAAAAGCAACAAATAAACAAAACCATGTGAGTCTCTTGTCAAAAGTAGACAAATGTCTCAAGGAGGGGCCCCAGCTCATTAAGAAAAGCCATCCGTTACCTATCAATTTCTTGGATTCATCTTGACACAACATTTTCATAATTGGTAAAAGAATTGTCTACGTGTTGTTCAATATACATAATGGACTTTTCTTCCTCCGCCTAACCAAGTTACCAACTACTCTGTCCCATTTGGAATCATTGGAAATACACAAGAAGCGCAAGGGACTAGTTATTGGTAGTTTACGTTATCCTAACCCATCCAACTAAATCTTCCTAGCCTAATATTACTATTCCCAAAACAAGTAGAAAATGTCGGACCTTCAGTAGCTTATCATGATCAATAGCTGCTTCTCGGGCACTCCATGCAGACCAATAAGATGCACACAAAATGGTACCGATAGCCATTAACNTTTTTATGAGGCTCCAATCCTTACAAGAACATCTTGGCCAATCCAAGCAAAGGAGGCAACTCTGTAAACAGCCCAGAGGACAGCAAAGACAATGCAGAAAGGAGACACTGCAAGAGTCAGGTAAGAGATAGGTCCAAGGAAAGGGACTTTTACGTAAGCATTTGCAGCACGTTGGAACCATCTGCAAAAAGAACAGTCCATGATGACATCCTCCATGATGTGCATTAAAGGCAGTAGGCATTGAAAGGAATCATGCTTTTACCTTGATAGTAACGCAACGAGGCAAGTTTGCAAACCCTGAAGATAAAGAAGGTATTACACCATATCAGACTATAACCAGTATTTTAATTCAACTAAAGTTAGAACCGAGTAGAAGTTGGTACCTCAACACCACCAATGCAGAAAACAACCACAAGAAGCTCCACAAACCAATAAGACATAAGCTTGTAAAGAATCACAAGGAATCCCGAAGCAAGAACTACGAAAAAAATAGCTGAAATAGTATTGATCTCTACAACACCACTACCCCCATCATTTGTGTTAGGGATTTCATCTATAGCATCCTACAATTGGGCAGAAAAAAAGAATGTTAGAAGTAAGAATGCCTACGCAAGAAAAATAACACTGACAATAAAATCATTAACAAAAGCAACAAATAAACAAAACCATGTGAGTCTCTTGTCAAAAGTAGACAAATGTCTCAAGGAGGGGCCCCAGCTCATTAAGAAAAGCCATCCGTTACCTATCAATTTCTTGGATTCATCTTGACACAACATTTTCATAATTGGTAAAAGAATTGTCTACGTGTTGTTCAATATACATAATGGACTTTTCTTCCTCCGCCTAACCAAGTTACCAACTACTCTGTCCCATTTGGAATCATTGGAAATACACAAGAAGCGCAAGGGACTAGTTATTGGTAGTTTACGTTATCCTAACCCATCCAACTAAATCTTCCTAGCCTAATATTACTATTCCCAAAACAAGTAGAAAATGTCGGACCTTCAGTAGCTTATCATGATCAATAGCTGCTTCTCGGGCACTCCATGCAGACCAATAAGATGCACACAAAATGGTACCGATAGCCATTAACCACAAAAATACTTCGGCTACATCAACAGCTGGTCGTCTTGGGGAGTAAAGCTGCGCCGACACTGCATCAAGTACAGAAGATTATCGAGTTAACCGATACATATAATGAACTATAATGTAAGCTTGGAATGACAACCTCGGAAGCATACAGTGATTGGAAAAAGAAAAGCTAAACAAATAATAATTAGGACGTGCCTTTTGAACTATTGGCTAGCATCGTTTGCAAGGTTGCACCAGCATCCTGTGGGAGCATGACGGCAGGAATCTGTATATCTAAGTCCGTTTCATCCGGTTCACAAACCATTTTGTAAAGTTCTGTCGGAAAAAACAAACATACAACCAATTAGAAACATACTGCCAGTGATAGTAAAGCATACCCAAATAACTCTTGATAACTGATTGCAATTAGACAAATTCAACAGCCACCATCGAAAGAAAAACAAGTAAACCTTTCTGATTATTTATGATGAGCAGAGCAGAGGCACCAGCAGCTTCTGCATTATTTGCCTTCGCTGTGAACCTACAGTTTCCCCGCTCCACAATAACAACATCTCCAGAAAGCTAAAACAAAAATTGAACTCTGTAAGTTAACGCTTTCACTTTACTTGCATTGCTTCTAATGTCATAAGTCATAATAAAAAAAAAAGCTTTAGATAAAAAAACCTTGTTCTTGAGAGGTGTACAAGAATCAGGAGGATTTGCGAAAACAAGGTGTGTCTGGTTTGCGTTCTTCTCCTTGGAAACAATCCGCCTCCCAAATCTAGCCCCAACCCCAACAAACTCCACACTCTCAACACCATCAACCCACGTTTGAACTTTCACCTTAAGCAAAGAACCAGGTCACCACAAATCACACAGATATAAAACTTCAAATCCAATCTATTAAACATGACACTCAGAACTAGACTTCATAAACCCAATAAGTAGAACAACTAAAAGCTAAAAGGTCGAAACTTTAACTCAGAATTGAGGAATCCATAACTTAGATCAACTACAAAAGCTAAAAAGGTTGAAACTTTAACGCTCAAGACTCAAAATTACTAAACTAATCACGAAGTCAGTCACCATAGCATATAATTAGAAAGCTTCGATTTTGTTAATTTTCAAATTAGTCAAGAAGAAGCTGAATCCGGAGGTAATTGAGTAAGAGAGGGAGTACCAAAACGAAGTCATTCTCGCAACCAGGTTTCTTGGGAGCTAAATCGTCTTGATGAACGATATCACCGGCGGTGACAGTAGAAGGGAGAGATAAGAGTAGAATCGAAGATGATAGAAGGAGAAGAATCCGGAGAAATCGAAGCCAATCCATCGGAATGCTCCCCCAAGGATTCTTCAGAGAGAGAGAGAGAGAGAGAAGAGTGAAACACGGAAGAGATTAATTAAAACAAAACCAATTGGGAAAATATTCTTAGAAAAATCAATTTTATGAGAATATTTTTTTTTTAATTTTGATCTGATGATATCATTGTTGGATCTGTGGAAAGTGACGTAAGCGAGACAAGTAAAGTGAAAGTGGTGTGATGAGGAGGAAGAAACATTGAAAACGACGACGTTAGGTCAAGCCGTTGTTGGACCGGTTTTGTAGCGTTTTCTGATTGGACCGGTTTAGCTAAACTTGGTGGTTCTGGTTATATATATCACAATCTTCTTGTCGAAATTTTGTACACTATTTAACAAAACGATTAATGAATTGACCTGTGTTTCCGACATTTAAGACAAGTTCCTCGGACATACCATGTTTTATTTGTCTAACCAATTTATTATTATTATTATTTATTTGGTTTATTGAAGAATTAATGATGATTTATTGATTATATTATTTTTATTTATTGTTTTTAGAGTGGTCCCAAAACATTTATGAATAAAATAACAGGAATCTTTTAATTTATAGCCAAAAATTAAGAAATAAAATTCAAAGTATGCTTAATTATTCAAAAAGACTATTCTCTGCCAAACTTTCGTAATTTATGTTCATGTCACAAATACTTAAATCACAAGGCCTAACCTTGTTATTATTCAATCATGTCTTCATATGCAAGATATATTTAACAAATTGAAACCGTATTCTTTTTGTTTAAATCCATTTATTAAAAATTTTCGGTTAGATTTTCTTTGCGTGGTATCTTTTTTTTATGATATTTAAATTAAACTCTTATTTTAAGAATTGCCGCCTGACCGAAAACTTTGTTAAATTTAAATAACTTATGGCTATATTTCCCTTGCTTAGAGGACTTCGCAACCACCAATTCACCATTCTCACCTATGTATTTTATACTTGTCTGTCTATTGTTTTGCCCTGGAAAAAATGGTTTTATCCGACAATAGATTCTAATATTTCTTAGATAACAAGAGTTTACGTAAACGATTAGTGAATTGACCTGTTTCCAACATTTAAGACAAGTTCCTAGGACATACCATATTTTATTTGTCTAACCAATTTATTATTATTATTATTTATTTGGTTTATTGATGAAAATTAATGATGATTTACTGATTATATTATTTTGTTTATTGTTTTTAGAGTAGTCCCAAAAAATTTACGAATGAGATAATGGGAATCTTTTAATTTATAGCCAGAAATTAAGAAATAAGATTCAAAGTATGCTTAATTGTTCAAAAGACTATTCTCTGCCAAACTTTCGTAATTGATGTTCTTGTCACAATTTTTTTGTTGTCAACAAAGTACAAGATCAGTTCAAATGAACCAATTAGAAGGAAAATTGTTTACATAGGTAATTAGATGCGAATTGATATTTTTTCTAATTTGCTTAATGAAAAATTGAAAGTGTGATTATTTATTTTGCTTACTCATGATGTAAAATTAGATACTTAAGCTTTGTTTTTTTTATCGTTTTAATTTATTATTTAATACAAATTATGAGAATTGTTACATAAACGATTCTACCACTGAGAATTCTTTCTAATCCTAGTACATCTACCACATACTACAAACAGTAAAAGTATTATTAATCAACTTTTGGTAAAATCATTAGGCAAAAAAACTTATAGAGATTAAAAAAACTCATGTTTTCTTCTTTACCCACAATTAGGGGTGTCAAAATGGTTCCAAATTTACGAACCAACCCAAAACAAACCTATCTAAAAACTTATTGGATTGATAGTTATAGTTTTAATGGGTTAATGGATCAAAATGGTATATGGGTTTAATGGATTAGGTTGAAATGGATTGGGTTGAAATGGATCGGAATAAAATGGTTGATGAGTTAACTAAAAACCAAACCAAACATATTTGAATTGATTTTAAATACCAAATTAACCGATTTTTCTTTTAATTAAATGTGTAAACCGAATTAAACCAACCAAATTGAACAAAACCAAAATATCTACTTCTTCAATCTCAATTCACACTTCTACTTCTTCTTCGACGGTATGAATAATTTTTCTTCTGGGTTTCCCTAAATTTTTGCTTATGTTTGATTTTGTATCTTTAGGGTTCTTCTAATCTCTTGTTGGAACATTTGAAACCAATTGCATTTTTTTGGGTTTTAACTCTGACAAAATTTATATACATGTTCTTCCCACCTTTAAAATCTTCCTACATCTCCATATCTCGGCTTTCCTCGAAACCAAAGAAACAGGAAAGTAAAAAAAATGGAAGAACTTGAAGGTACACGACTACATCTCCATAATCTCCTTCCTTGAGCATGTTCTATGTCTCTTTCTGTAGAATCCATTACCTCCCTGCAAATCGATCTTTCAAAATACATTTCAGCCGCGGTGGAAAAAATGCTAGGCTATCTTCTCTTCTAATGAGTTCACCACAGAGATATTAATGACTCTCTGGTAACCTGCAGAAGCAGAGTAATAGGAGGGGGACAGATTAGTAATCAGCAAGCATCTTGAGAAGTTTCAACAACTCCACACAGACCAAAATCTTGGGTTATATTGTCTATTGTTTTATCATCTAAAAAAAGAAACTGTTACGACTCACTTACCGCCATGGGAACTCGCTTGTGTCTATTCCAGCTTGGTGGAGCTCATCAACGTATTGCAATGCTTCCCGGCATTCCTCTCGGTCATCATAGAACTCTTTCTTATCACCTTCAAGCTGATACGCTTCATGGCCTTTCCCTGCTACAACCTGCAGAAACAAAGCAGTATTGTCAAGCTTCCAAGAACACAATTTGATTTTATTACTTTGATTGCTTGTTAAGGTTTCAAATCCAGCAACTTTGATAAGACACTGAAAAGTAATGTAGAGACTACAGAGAATGGGTTTATTTGAATACTTACAACCATATCACCTTCTTCACCCATAGCAACGGCACAACGCACAGCTACACGTCTAATATCGTGAAGGAAGAGTCTATGACCATTTGCCAAAGGCGGATAGTAATCATGTTCGCCATGTTTCAAATACTCTTGCATTGTCCATCCAATCCCAGACAACATGTCATCCAAGATGTCCACTAAAAACCACATTGGAAATTTTCCTAACTATTATACCTTACCACACAAACAAACTTTATAGACTCAACCTAATTTTAGAGTAACTTACATGGATCTTCGTTCCTCGGATTATCAGATGTCAACATGGTCACATCACTCTTTTCAGTAGCGATTTTCGTCATAAGCGGTCTTTTCCCTCTTTCATTCTCACCCTCACAACCAATGACTTCAACAACAACAAAAAAAGCCAGCTAAAATAATCAGATGACCACAATTATAAAGACTTTAGGCATGAGTAATGAGCATAAAATGGATGGAAGAACATTTATATACCGGTAATGATTCTTCTCGGTTTAAGCTCCCGAATTGAATCAAGCAGCCTTGACAAGCCACCAGGTGTGTTAGCATGATCCACAATAACACCAAAGGCTTGTTCCTCATCAATCAATTCACACCTTCCCGGGACTGCATCGACTTCCTCAACACCCCTAACAATATCCTCTAGAGGAGCTCCAACAGCAATCCCAACAGCCACAGCCGCAAGAATATTATAGATGTTATGACGTCCTAATAACCCTGAAGAGATCTCCAGTATACCTTGAGGGGTATTAACCAAAACCTGCGTCTCAAACAAGGAAAGCTCAAACTTTAACGGGTAAACATCGGCTTTCGTGTTCTCCATAGCAAATGTCACAACAGGAACATCAGGATTCCCTTGCTGGACGAAAAATGAAGCGTTAGGATCATCTATGTTAACCACTTTCCTATGCCTTTCCGGATCAACCATTCTTGCAAACAACTTGGCTTCAGCATCTCTATACTCTTCATCAGTACCACGGAAATCCGAATTTTCTCTAGTCAAATTAGTGAAAACCGCAATGTCGAAATCCACCTCATCACATTTCCCTAAAGCAAGTTCCTGAGGGGAAGCTTCCATAACCAGAGCTTCAGTTCCATTATGCAACATCTTAGCCATCAAACTCTGAACCAAAACAGCATCAGGATTCGTTGTAGCATTAGGCGTATCTAATTTGTTATCACCATGGATATAACAAGAAACTGTGCTAAACATTCCAGTTCGCACACCCATAGCTTCATAGAGGCTTTTAATCAAATAAGTAGAAGTCGTTTTACCAGTCGTACCAGTAACTCCGATCACTGCCATGTTCTTAGACGGATGACTATAAAACGAAGAAGCTAAAGCTGCTAAAACTGCATTAGTGTCTTCAACAATAACAAGTGCTTTGCAACCTAAAGTATCCTCAATATCAATCTCTTTGCTAGCTACAACAGCCACTGCTCCTCTCTTATCAGCTTCACTCAAGAAACTCTCACTTCCTAAACAGCACACGAAGAGATCTCCGGCGCTTACACCTCGAGAGTCCTGCTGGATCCCAGTGATATCGACATCTAAATCGCCGTAAACTGAGATTGGTACCACTTTACTCTCATCTAAAAGCTCAGCTAAGCTCATTTTGAATTTAGGTTCCACGATTCTCACTTTAGATTCACCAAAATCATCCAAATCGAATTCGAATTGATGATCAGACCCAATCTTCTTGTTGGTCCTTGTGTTACCTTCTTCATCAACCCAGTCTTCTTCATCAGAAACTTCGGTTAATCCAGTTAACTTATCAATCTCATCCAAATCCACAACTTCTTCTTCATCAAGCTCATCAGTTTCATCACCTTCTTCCTCATCTCCTCCTTCCTCAACCTTCTTAGACGACGCCGTTTTAGGAGGATTAGGTTTGAGCAATCCTTGCTTAACGAACTCGCTACGTTTCATGGAGATTGCTCTATCGATGTCCGAGAACAGATCGCCGGTAGGTTCTACGTCGTCTCGTCCCGTCTCCGTCGCGTCTTCCACGTCGGCGATAGCGGAGAGATACGTGTTCCGATTCTTCTCGAAATCTTCTTCCTCTAGCTTCCGTGCACGAGCAGCTTGACGCTGTATCTGCTGAAACTTCGATACGCCGTGCATTGAATCCTCCGGTGCTTCAGGTGGATCGTCATCTGCAGGGTTCGGGTACGAATTCCGGCGAGCAGGTCCCGCCGCAACCGTGAGATTACGGGAATTTCGGGAGAATGGTAAGATGACAGGTTTGTAAGAGAAGGAAGAGGTGGTTCCAGTTAGAGAGAGAAAGACTGGGTGAGGAGAGGGAAACGTGAACAGCGCCATTGGAGAGAGAGAGAGTGAGAAAAAAGCAGTGAAAGGTTTTTGCAAGGGGATAAGAGCTCAGTTGCAAAACGCCGCGTATAAGGAAACGCTGCGTTGTAAATGGTTACTTGATGGGCCTATAAGGCTGTAATCATGGCATACTATACAAGCCCACCAGTTTGATTTTTTAAAACATTTAAGTATATGCGAATGCGAGTATGTTGATGAGCAATTGACAAATCTATTATTTTAGAATGTAAATTATAATATTCTTTCTCCTATTAAAAACCCGTATCTTGGTCATTGATGAAACTCACATGGCCACTTTAATTTGTAACATCGACCGACCACCGCCATTTTCAGTTGAGTTGGTTTACTACACTGTTTGTGGTCCTTTTTCATATTGGGTCTCGCCTTCACATTCTCTCGGCCCATTTCATAACACGTGAAGTGCACATGCTGTAATGTCATTTCTGATTTCTTAGAATGTCACACAATACAATGTTATCGAGAGCATCGTCAAAGTCTGCCTGCGGCTGTCATTAAAACTTTAAAAGCCAACCATTTGTTTTATAAGACAAGAAAATTAAAAAAAAAACACTCAACAATGTCATAGTCTTAAATTAATACATAATTAATGTAGTTTGATTTTGTTGTACGCAATGTACACTTAGTTTGATTAATCAACATGACAATATATATTAACTTAAGCGCCATATTATATAGTTTAAAATTTACATAAACATTAATACATATTGTGTCCAACTCGTATACTAAATTTGATCATTTATCGCAATAGTGTGTGTTATTTCTTAACAACTTAAAATAAAATTCGAGTATGAGAGTTAAGTGCATTAAAATGGATATAGTTTCCCCTTACTGTATTTGAAAGCAATTTTATATACATGATATAAAAATAATTCATATATTAATTTATTAGTGATATATGACGCACGTAGCTTTGACGTGCATGAATGAATGTGGATAGGATACACCTACATCGACGCGCATAGTCGTAGAGCTCCCCATATCTACAATAATTTGGTATAAGCACCAAGTATCCTGTCACACCATATATAGCTTTCAAAATGGTGTTCTGACTCAAGATTTTCCAACACATTCTGAATGGATGGTTCTAAGACCGGTTAAATTAGGATATGTATCTCTTATTAGGTGTTAGCTAGCTAGGATTTGGATCTCACATCCGATTGGTGAAAACTTACGAAAATGTTCATATATATGTATGGTCGGATTCATATATCAAGTTGCAATTGATGTTACGAAAATAATGAATTGGTGGAAAGTGTCATCTATCCAGATTGCGTTGTCGGTACACTGTCCATAACAAGATCATCTACTGTATTTACGTATGTGATATATAGTATATATGATTAAAAATATGTATTGGCATTTTGATATAAATGTTTATTTTGCGTTGAACGGCCGAGAGAAACTTTGGTGAAAGAGTTAGATGGATTTGATTATTAATAATATAAGACAAGTGGAGGACAACCACACGTATACCGTTACAAGTCAAACAATCATATTTATGTTCTACCAATTTTTTATACGAATAGATCATACTCAAATGCAATCTCATAAATTTAATAATTCAATCATGTTGTTGACTCCAGTGTTAAACTAATCTTATTGACAAAACCATTTATCATGTCAATATAAGAACCAAAAACACATGTAAATCTCATACTATTAGTTTACTCATTCACTCGCATAAACTAGTAGTAAACTACCAAACATGAAAATATATAGAAAAAGAACATGCCGTATTGGGATCGGCTACTCTATATATATATACATTATTCCGATATAGATATATACACACACATATTAAATGTGCATGTGTATACACGTAGTACGATGTAGATGGAGAAAACAACAAGTCTTTACGTTACTAGTAATTAAGAAGATTAATCTGCAGAAAATAAGACTAATAATATTCATTTAAGTTGTTTTACTCGGGAAACCAATTTGGTTAAAATGGCAAGGAGGACTAAAATAGCAAAATAATTATACGAAACGTAATAAATTATAGTCATTAAAAGCAGATGTACTTTATTTCATTATTTGAGTTTGATTCCAACGGTTACATTTTTGCGATGTAATAAGTGTACCCTTTTTTTTTTTGACAGTGATAAGTTAATGTTATAAATCACATAAAAACCATGGTAATATTTACTACTATTTCTTACACATACACACATATGTGTACTGTACATAATTGTCGTAGATAAGAAGAGGACAGAAATAAAAGCTTTATTTGAAAGCATTGTCTTATATGTGAAACGATCTGCAAATTTCAATGTCTCTTTCACTCTCACGTCCCTCTCCTTCTTTCTCATTTTCTCTTAATTATTTTTACATACCAAAAAAACAATATTTAATTCTTATTTTATATTTTTAAATAACATGTTTTCAAATTTATTACAGTATAAAAACAAAAATGTGTGATCTACAAAAAAAAAAAGAAAAAAAAAGGAAGATCTAATAAAAGGTGTAAAATCTATTGGTCATTTGATTATTGTCTTCTTTTCACTTTCTAATCATTTCATTTGATGATTTTATAAGTTTGTTTCTTCCTTCATCTTCTTCCTCTTGTTCTCTCCCCAATCTCCTATTACCCCTTCTTTAATGGCGAGAGGACCCATCTCCAAGAACGAACAGTAATCTTCATTTATTGTCCTTCCAATTTTTTCCTCTAAACCAAAAAAAATAAAAATAAAATCCCAATTTTTTAAAAATTAAATAAAATATTTTCGTTTTTGATTACATGGGTTTGTTTGGGTAGATGAAGAGACAAGGGTCCCTATAATTTTCTCTTTAGATCTTCAAAAACCCAAAAGACTCAAAATCATGTTGGGAACTTTTTTTTTATGTTAAAGAACAAAAATCTATGGTTTTTTAACTTTTCATGTTTATCAGTCTTCATGACAAAGCTGAGTGCTTGATTGGCTCCACAGAGACAGACACTGCAATAATAAAGTTGTCATTTTTATCTTTCTCTCTGACCCATTTCAGCCAAAAAGCTCTGGTAAGCAAATCTCTATCATATTCATGAAAAAGGATTACGTTTTTATGCTTAAGGAGGTTCCTTTTTTTCCATGAAGACGAAGTTTTTACTGAAAATCTCAGTTTAGGGTTTAGTGGGGGTGGGAGAAAAAAGGTAAACCCAGGAAGTAAAATTGACGGTTTTGTATCCTAAAGAAGCAATTTTTGGACACAATTAGAAGAGTTCTCTGTTTTTTTTGTTTATACGTTTTTAAGGTTTTTGGTGTTATGTTAAAAGATAAGATTTTTTTAATTCTTCAGGTTTTTGAGGAATAAATTAAAGACGAGAGCTTTGAATGATTGGTGAATTGGTTGATCATCATCATCAATGGAGAAGAAGAGATCACCGAGAAGCAGCAAGAGTCCTGGTCCTGCAATTTTCCCTAAAAGCCCTCTTGTCTACGAGAGTTATAAGTCTGGTTGTGGTTGGAAACTGATTAATTTCTTCGGACATGTCAAATCTGGTAATAAGAGACTTGGTTCTGAGAAGAAGAAATTCGTCAGAGATTCTGCTGGTTAGTTGTGTTATAATGAGTGTTCTTGGATCGCTTCTTTAACATGATCTTAGTGCTAATTTGATCCTTCTTCTTTATTTTTATTTTTATAAGGTAATGTTTATACTAAAAGCCAGCTTGATTTGCTCAAGAAGCTTCATGAGAAGTGTCAGTGTAATGATGTAAGTTCCTTTTTATTATTGCTTAGTTTTTGGTTTAGCTTTAAAGTGTTAGAGAAACTGAGTCTCTTGATTTGATCAGCGGGTTGTGGAAGAAGAGAGTTCATGCAAGCCTAAAACAAGGAGAAGATCTTTGAGTTCTGAAAGAGAACTTGAGAAGTATGAATCTAAACCTGTCCAGGGATTACTAGAGAGAGAGATAAGAAGGATCAAAAATCTAAAGGAGGAAACTTGCGATATCTCGGATAAGCAAAGGCACTCTTCTTTGAGTGAAATTGAGAAGACAAGTTGTAAGGATAAGCAAATGGATCTGAAGAATGAGAGAGATTGTAAACAGAGTGCAGAGATTAATCTTCAAGTTTGTGTGAATGAAGCTGCTGAGACATTGATTTGTTCGAAGGCAGAGGAAAAGGGAAAAGACCGGTCTAAGCAGTTCATGGAGGCGTTAGATATTCTAAGTTCGAATAAGGAATTGTTTATTACACTCTTACAAGATCCTAATTCTTTCTCAGCGAAAAAAGGTCAAGACTTGGAAGGATCTAAGGTAAAGGAACCGCGGGATAAATCTCCATCAATGGCTGATGATTTGGATAACATTGTTCTTTTGAAGCCTAGATTATCAAGCTCGGTTGATGATAAAGCGAACTTGAGATTTAAACATCTAGCCAAGAAATTGAAGCTCGTTGTTGGATCTAACAAAGACAGCTATCATGAAGAAAACAAACCTGAAGGTAGTTGTAAAGGTAGAGAAACCGAGGCTGCTGCTTTGAGATCAAGTGAAGTCTCTACAAGTACAGCTGGCCATAGAAGCCCGGAGTCACCGGTGTTTAGGCGCAAGAAACGGGTTGAATCTGATGTTTTTAAGCTAAGTATCGAGAATGATGTTTTGCCGAGGAGATTCATGGTGGAAAGGCAACAAGAGAGATCAAACTCTTCACCGGTTTATGAAGTTCCTTATGCATTGAGTAGCTTGCAGACAAAGCTCAAAGAGAGAAGACAGAAGCTTGAGAAGAAGAGAGAGAGCTTCAAGTTATGGTCTTTGGACAATAACTTCGAGGTTTTTGATCCGAATCCGTACAATTCTAATCTAAGGTCTCTCGACGATAATTATACAGGTAAAAAGATTACAAAACTTGTGATATTACATATTCGAGCCAATGTGACTAACTGTTAACATTTGTATCAGATTCTTCTGAGTACAGAAGTCTGAGAACTCATGTAGAAGACGGGTTCATGGAAGATAGGTGTCTGAAAGGCTCATTAGCAGTAAGTACTGTGAGAAAGAGTAAACATTTCTTATAACTCTACTGTTGACACGCCTTTGATGTAATATGCTTTATAATCGTTGCAGGAGTCGAATTTGAGCCTAGAAAGACGAGAGATCAACGTTCATGACCCTAAACTGGAGCAGGAGCAACCGAGCCCTGTTTCTGTTCTTGAAAGGACTCATTTAGAAGACGAAATAGTTAGTCTAGGAAATGTGAAAATTTCTAAACTCGGTAAACGCTCCAGATCAATACGTTCATGATTTTCATCCTTAGATCAGTGATTTATCTGTTTGATTTACTCAAAATACTTTCTTGCAGAAGAGAAGATTGCATTCTCTTTTGATGATCCAAGCATCGATCTAGTTGAGAAAGAAACAGTTCATGAGTTTGTGAAGAAAGTTCTTAAAGCATCAAGATTGAATTGGACTAATCTTATAGCAAGATGCAGCGAGGAAACATCACTACTCGACGAATTCTCACACGGTAATCACAACAACGACCAGCTTCTTCTTGTTCTTGACTACACCGACGAGATTGTCCGCGAGATTTACCGTCAAGACATCAAATGTTGGCCTTTCACAGCACCGGGAAGCTCGAGAGTCGTCAATAGACAACCATCCCTTAGAGAAGAAGATCTGATTCACAAAACGTTGAGACATTTTGACTGGAGTTTACTCTGCTCTGACACTCCTACACGATCATTAGATCAGATCATTGAAACTGATATGATAAAGCCATGTCTTTGGTCTGATTTTGGTGGTGAATCTGAAGGCATTGCGTCTGATCTTGCGGAAAAGATTCTCCAACAATTGCTACTTGAGTTCTCCCATGAGCTAAGAACAATGCAGAGGAGCATAGTATTATGTGTGGATTAACTTGAATCTCTTCAGAACTATTCAACATTTTTTTTTTGTCTGTATAAAAAAGTTTAAAATTTGAGAATCTTCTCTTCATGATTAGTTAAAAAAGATTCGTACCTTTTGATTCTATAGTTGGTCTGCTTCAAGTAAAAGCTTCTGGATCGTTGAAAAGGTTTTGACTTTTGACTAGTTGAGATTTTGTATTGGAATTAGGGATTTAGGGTTTTAGCAGCGGCCGGAAATTGTGGCAAAAAAGATTGCAACTTTTTTTATTATCCCAATTATTTAATGACAAAAGATGTCGTCTTTCACAAAACCCTAGTTGCAAGCTTCTAGCTGCTCTGTTTTCATTAGCCTCCACTTCACTTCCCGCCAAGCCTCTCTTAGCCATAAACAGTGAGAAACCCTAAATCCCCATTTTTTTCTCCACCAAGCTCTAAATCCTTAGCTATGGAGACGCCGACGATGAAGCCTGATACGGTTCTGATTCTAGATTACGGCTCACAGTACACACATCTCATTACTCGCCGTATTCGATCCCTCAACGTCTTCTCACTCGTAATCAGTGGAACATCGTCGCTCAAATCAATCACTAGCTATAACCCACGAGTTGTTATCCTCTCCGGTGGACCTCACTCTGTTCACGCGCTCGACGCGCCGAGTTTCCCCGACGGGTTTATTGAGTGGGCTGAGTCAAATGGTGTTCATGTTTTGGGGATTTGCTATGGTTTGCAGTTGATTGTGCAGAAGCTTGGTGGTGTTGTTGTGGAAGGGGAGAGTAAAGAGTATGGGAAGATGGAGATTGAAGTGAAGGGCAAATCTGAGATTTTTGGCTCGGAGAGTGGTGGAGAGAAGCAAATGGTTTGGATGAGTCATGGTGATGAAGCGGTTAAGCTTCCTGAAGGGTTTGAAGTTGTGGCTCAGAGCGCTCAAGGAGCTGTTGCTGCTTTGGAGAATCGGAACAAGAAGATTTATGGATTGCAGTATCATCCTGAGGTATTATTACTTGAAGCATTTGATTTAATATCATTGGATTGATTTAAAAGGTTTATTGATGATAAAGTATGGATCTTTTTACTCTCTGATAAGTGAAAAATGTGAGACATTTCTTACTTGAGGCTACTATTTTGTTGATGTAGCTATTTTAATGGTTGGTTGGTAAGACTATAGAGACTGAAGAATCTGATATAGTATTGGGTCTGGAGTGGGATTTTAGTGGATTTTGGGTTTATGGAAGACAAACGCTAGATCTTTGGCATACTACCTATTCATATCTTCAATGAATCTGATGAGACTTGGGAGAATGCAGTTCATGTTCTGTGACTCTTTGATAAGTGAAAAATGTGAGACTTTTTNTTTATTGAGTGGGCTGAGTCAAATGGTGTTCATGTTTTGGGGATTTGCTATGGTTTGCAGTTGATTGTGCAGAAGCTTGGTGGTGTTGTTGTGGAAGGGGAGAGTAAAGAGTATGGGAAGATGGAGATTGAAGTGAAGGGCAAATCTGAGATTTTTGGCTCGGAGAGTGGTGGAGAGAAGCAAATGGTTTGGATGAGTCATGGTGATGAAGCGGTTAAGCTTCCTGAAGGGTTTGAAGTTGTGGCTCAGAGCGCTCAAGGAGCTGTTGCTGCTTTGGAGAATCGGAGCAAGAAGATTTATGGATTGCAGTATCATCCTGAGGTATTATTATAACTTGAAGCAATTTGATTGAATATCATTGGATTGATTTAAAAAGTTTATAGATGATAAAGTCTGTATCTTTAGCATGTTAGCTGTTCATATCTTTATGAATCTGAGGCGGCTTAGGAGGATTTAGTTCATGTTCTGTGACTCTCTGATAAGTGAAAAATGTGAGACATTTCTTACTTGAGGCTACTATTTTGTTGATGTAGCTATTTTAATGGTTGGTTGGTAAGACTATAGATACTGAAGAATCTGATATAGTATTGCAGTCTTGAGTGGGTTTTTAGTGGATTTTGGGTTTATGGATGACAAACGCTAGATCTTTGGCATACTACCTATTCATATCTTCAATGAATCTGATGAGACTTGGGAGAATGCAGTTCATGTTCGGTGACTCTTTGATAAGTGAAAAATGTGAGACTTTTTTTTACTTAGAACTCGGGACTTCAGTTTTACTGACATATCTATCTAATGGTTGGCTAGTTTTCTTCTAGAGACTGAAGAATTTGATAAAGTATCATAGTTTGGATTGGACTTTTAGGAATTGATTGACACAGCTATTTTAATGTTCGGTTTAGTCCATTGATTTGAGAATTACTCGTGAATGTCTGTAAATGGATGTATTGGCCAATGAAAAATTTCTAGCTTATGATGAAAGTGGTTTTTTGTTGGATTTTGCAGGTGACACATTCACCAAAAGGGATGGAGACACTTCGCCACTTCCTTTTTGATGTGTGTGGAGTATCTGCGGATTGGAAAATGGAGGACCTGATGGAAGAAGAGATCAAAGTGATTAACCAAACCGTTGCATCTGACGAACATGTCATTTGCGCCTTGTCAGGAGGTGTGGACTCGACTGTTGCCGCAACTCTTGTTCATAAGGCAATTGGAGATAGGCTTCATTGCGTCTTTGTCGATAACGGGCTATTAAGGTTAGAAAAGAAGCAATTTTCAATAGTGATATGCACTTTTAATGTGATTTTTGATGAGAATCCTCTGTTTTGTAGGTATAAGGAGCAAGAACGTGTGATGGATACCTTCGAAAAAGACTTGCATCTACCTGTTACTTGTGTAGATGCGTCCGAGCGGTTCTTGAGTGAACTCAAAGGCGTTGTGGATCCCGAGACAAAGAGAAAGATTATCGGGAAGGAGTTCATTAACATTTTTGATCAGTTTGCCCAAGAGTTGGAGAAAAAGTATGGGAAGAAACCTGCTTTTCTAGTTCAAGGGACTCTGTACCCTGATGTGATTGAGTCGTGCCCTCCCCCGGGTACTGATAGGACTCATTCTCACACCATCAAAAGTCATCATAACGTTGGGGGACTCCCTAAAGACATGAAATTAAAGCTCATCGAACCACTTAAGCTTCTCTTCAAGGACGAGGTGTGTTACTGTCTTTTTACTATCTTTCTTGTCTGCAACTGTTGAGTGTTTGGTTTGTGATCTTTCTCTGGATTCTTTTGTGCAATTAAGGTTCGTGAGCTCGGAAGAATATTGAATGTACCTGTAGGGTTCTTGAAGCGTCACCCATTCCCCGGTCCAGGACTCGCAGTTAGAGTCTTGGGCGATGTCACCCAAGGAAACGCCCTCGAGGTTCTTCGTCAGGCAAGTGCTCTAAAATCTCAAATCTTTTAACATAACCATGTACCAAACTCATATTTTTTTTATCGGTTTCTTTATTTCCTTAGGTTGATGAGATTTTCATCCAATCAATCAGAGATGCCGGTCTCTATGATTCGATCTGGCAAGCTTTCGCAGTGTTCTTGCCTGTAAGATCAGTTGGAGTACAAGGTGACAAGAGAACACATTCTCATGTTGTTGCTCTTCGCGCAGTTACAAGCCAAGATGGAATGACTGCAGATTGGTAAGCTTCTTACAATTTCTTAATACTGATGCATATAGAACCCTTTTGATCTTAACTTATTATTACTGTGTTGATGTGAATGCTTGAGGTTTTGGTCTACCATGTGATACTTTAGGTCTGACTGTCTGAGTATATCGGTATTTGAGATTAAAGATGGATTGGGTTAGGTGTTCGAGTATGTAAAGTCATGTTTTTAGGTATTTAGGTTGTCCTAGTCTGGTTAAATGGTTCAGATAGTGAAAGTTATTTATTTGCTGTGATGCAATATTTAAGACTCGTTATCCAATCTGAGTACAAATTGAGGTTACCTTGATTCTAAGGGATGACATTTATTTGTATCAAATCTATTGGCCGTGTCAATGTTTGTTGGTTAGAAATTTTTGTGGGGCAAATACCAAAGCAAGAAGTTTATATTGTGAATTTCTCCTGAGATTGGTGGTGTTAAAAAAAACCTTGCAGGTTCAATTTCGAGCACAAGTTTCTGGATGATGTTTCCCGGAAAATCTGTAACAGCGTTCAAGGAGTAAACCGTGTGGTGCAAGACATTACATCAAAGCCTCCTTCAACGATCGAATGGGAATGAAGAAAACATATATTTGAGTCTTTTTATTTATGGGTGTCTCTGCAATTCTTCGACCATGTAAAAAAGATTGTCATCAAACAGAGATGGTTATGGTGCTTATTATTATTGTTAGTAGACAATGGTTTCTGATGAACATGAGTATTGATGATGATGATACAAATCATTTTTGCCTTATACCTACGCTTGTGATATATATGATTAACGATAAAAGCTCACCATTTTATTTGTATTTTGGGTATTTCGATGGATGTAGTGATACTCGATAAAATGGACTCCAGCATTTTGTAGTTGTATTTACTATTGTAACAGAGTTGTTGAAGCTTGCAACAAGATTTATTTTTGTTACAATCAGGTTTACAGATGTTATTGTGAGATTCATACATGCTATAATGGTCAAATAGGTCTATATTATAGCCGAAACGCTATAGTTATGCCATATTTTGTATAGATCAGGCTTGCATCAGATTAACAATTAGAAAATCACAATAAATCCTGATGTCAATTAATTACTAGATTTTCTAATTGTTATTAGGGATTTTAAAGTTCAAAATTAATAAAGGTTAAAGATTGTTGAAGCTATTGTAGGAAAAAACTACATGTATAGATGACAAATGTATAAGGTATCAAATAAGCATATTCGAGGTTTTGAGAAAGAGAATTTAATAATATTAATAGTTAATCTCTTAATAATATTGTACTAGATATACTTTTTAAATAAAAAAAGTAAGGACTAAAAGAAGTGCTTGTAAATATAATTTAGCATAATAAAAAGGGAAATATATAATTGGTTTCATATACAAATTAGTAAATTTAGAAAATACCATATGCATATCCATATAGTTTACTAAGTTTAGGATTTTATTTTGAAAAAATTAATATTATTAAAAAAATTAAAAGCATTATTTTTGGCTAAGATATGTATATAAATATTATGAGCTTTAGTCTTCAAACTCCTCAATAATTTTATTTTTTAAAATCATTTTTAGTTATATTTTTAGTGAGGTGTGAAGATTAGCTAAATATATCCAAATATGTTGATAAAAATATCAAAAACCCTAACAGCTAGCGATGTTTCTTATAATAATCGTTTGACTTTACCCAAAAAAAGTTGCAAAAAACTATTAAAAGAAATGAAAACTACAATACCTTAAAGTGGAAATCCTTGATAATGTCAAATCATATAAGGTTACCTTTCATGAATACAAAGGAACTTATTTTATGCGGAATGGATGGAAAGATATCGTAAATAAAAAAGGTCTCAAATCAGGCGATCTCGTCGAGTTATATTGAAATGGTACCCAATTTATTTTGAACGTAGAGTGAGTTTTCTTTTCTAAATTATATCTCATTAGTTTTTATTTTTTTTAATAACTCTATTTAACTAATTTTTTTTGGTTGAATATTGGTAGTTTTGATGGGTTTCATGTGTTTCTTAACTAAATTAGTGGCAAGTCAATTTGCATTATAATGTAAATAATAGCTAAATTAATATCGTTGTATTTTATATTATCCTAAAAGTGTTATACAGAAATATGTTATTGTGGTGTAGTTATACATCATACTGATTGTTTCTTTTATTGTAGAAAACGAGATATATTAGTAGATGTTAGATTTATAACTAAGTTTTAAATGGTGACAATAGATCATGCGATCCAAAACAAACAAATAAGAAAGAAGAATGCAGCTCAAGTGCGGCAGGAGCGAAAAAAAAAGAATATGCAAAAAAATGTGGGATAAACGGAATAAATGTTAAATATTAAATATAATAAATAGCATAATATTATAATTTATGAAATTTTACAAATATTGTATGGCTGGTATTTCATTTGTATGAATAAATTGGTATTGATAATGTATCTAATCCATAAAACTTATTTACGTATATGAATTAAGAATAATTGTGGATTAAAAGGCAAATCAAGTGATGCAAATGAGACGGGTCAAACCGTTCAAGTAGAACAATTGTGGATCAAACATGTCACACAATCCAAAATGTATGTTGAAGGGTGAAAACTAAAATATTGTGAGAAAACAAGGGTGTAACGATTACAAAATTCAATGAAATTGCGTAGTACATAAAGCTTTTATGGGAATTAAGATGAAATATAATTCTATGTTAAATAATCGATATAAACTTTCGACGTAAATTCTTCTTAAAATTTACAATGTAAATAAATTATCTTTATTTGGTCGGAACTTTTTTGTTGTAAATGAAGTCAATTAAGAATGATTTCTTTGGTGTTTAGAAACAATCACATTTCCTAGATGTTGTGAGATTTTCTCACACATGTTGTTGTTTGTGCTAAGGGAAAGTTACATTGAACGTAATAATCATAAACATATCTTGATGTAGATTTATATCACTATAAGAAAATGTTTCAATCTTGTAACATCCTGACCGTCACCTTGCTTAGTGGGCCTCATGTCCACTCCCAGTCTATGGGCTCACATTCTTTAAATGGATCTCATGTCCTTTCACTGGGTATATGAGTCCACCCATATCCGACAGTCGGTTTGCTACATCTAGGAGGCTTTAAAGATTTGTTTACCGTTTCTACAAATAACCATACGACAATCACTTCTCGAAAGATCACCCATCCTGAAACTACTCAAGCTCAAACACGCTTAACTTTTGAGTTCTCGTAGGATCATTGATCGAAAAGATAAGTGCACTTTGGTGACAGGTGGTCAAATCAATTGTTTTAAGCTTATAAATGATATGGAATTATATATATTATTTTAGTTTTATACACTATATACAAATGGATATACAGTTATACATTACACATAACACATGATATATGAGACTTATACATAATATAACATAGCCGGACTTGATAGACACTAATACACTATAGTTGTGTTTTGTACATTTCTACAACATGTTTATTCTCTTCTTCCTCTCCTTGCTTTTCAATAGCACTACATCTTTTTCTCGCCTTTTTCAGGTGCATCTTTGAAGGATACGAACTAGTGACTCCATAATGCATTACAAAAACCCAGAAAAAGTAAGTTAAAGTAGTCTCTTTTCATTTCAATCGTCGGTATTCAAATCTAGTTTGTATCATCTTCTAAATCTTAACTTCACAAATCCATGGATCTACTTAATGGCCACCTACCATGCATGCCCAACCAATCTCATTAAAAAAACTTCCACTCTCTTTTAATTTTCGTTCTAAATCAAGAATTGTTCAACCCAATTTTCTAACGCCACGTTATGTAATTTCAACAAAGCTAATCTCTTTACTAAAACTAGAGAGTCATTTTGATGCTACCATAACAAATCCAAAAGAGGTACTCCAAATCCTCCTTGTGCTTACAATTCTCTTCCATTATTTGTTTGAAATCAAAGTTAATGTAAAATTGGTAACACAAGTTGAAGTTCTCAGTGGCGTTAGATACACACAATTATTTGAAATGACATTACTTCTTTTCAATAAGGCAGTGTATTTTGTGAAACACACTTTATACCAGCTTTTGACCACCAATTCCATCTTTAACTTTTCTAAATATATTTTTAAATTTTTTTTACGTTAACTTTTCTAAAAATAGGTAGAGTCTAGAGAAATCTGAATTGTGAGATGTAATATAGTGTGTTGAAATCTGACTTTCTATCTATTTA
This sequence comes from Camelina sativa, assembly GCF_000633955.1. NCBI lineage: Eukaryota > Viridiplantae > Streptophyta > Magnoliopsida > Brassicales > Brassicaceae > Camelina > Camelina sativa. The sequence continues at coordinate 33,098,747 of NC_025691.1, read as the reverse complement.
GATGTAACTATAATGTATTAGCCGAACTTTAAACTGATCACAAACTATTCAGTCTATACTTTTACTTCTGTTCACCAAAAAAATTCTTAGTTTATGTTCCCATTTAAAAATGGAATTGCACGAACTACCGAGTGGTTCACTTTGCATAACTTAGTTTCTTATTTGTCTTCCCCTACGTTAAGAGCCAAAATGTTACAAGAATGCTAAAGGATCTTTTAAAATCACAAAAACTCGGTTAGAATCCCTGAATACCGAAGGTTGGAAACCAAAACCGGAGAAAAAAAAAACTAATTTTGTCAATCTAAACCGTGAGACCTTAGCATATCCATGCAACCCTTTGAAGTGCCTCTTGGATCATTCCTGTCGTGGCCATTTTTTTCCCTTTATGCTGCAATCAACATTAAACCATATACAGTATATCAAAGTTATGTTTACTAATTAATATTCCGGTTAAGTAACCTAAATTACTAGGGTTAGTAATTGTACCTTGCAATTGACGTTTAAGCAGAGTAAACCGTCTCCGGTTGACGACTGAACCGAGTGAGAATCCAAATTGAGATCACTAATCACATCCATTATCTCAAGCAATATCCCTTCTCTCCAAGCACATCTAAGCTCAATAACCACCTCGTTACCGAGTGAACTAATCCTTAAGTTATCGGTTAAACCAGCATAACCCGTATCAACCGGTTCATCTTCTCCTACATTCACATCACTCCCCTTCCTCTTGCTGTTCATACAATTCGCTGATGCTCTTTCGTCCTCATCCTCTGGTTTCTTCCTCTTCATCATCGTCATTCGCGTCTCCGTATCCGCAGATTCTCTGCAAGACTCCAATTCTTGAACCCGTTTTTGTAGTTCTTGAAGATACCCAATCGTATCATCAAGAATTGACACTTTATCAATCTGTAGAATCCGTAAGAGACTCAAGATTAGTTCATTCAAAACAGTGTTTTAACAATCTCCTAGTAAGCATGAAACGTTACTGAAACTGATTTGTTCGAATCGGTATACCTTACTAATTGAAGGAATGATAGATCTCAATGTCATGAACCGTTCATTCAACTTCTCGCGTCGTTTCTTCTCGCACAACGCATGGTTCCCGGTTTCCTCTGGTGTGTCCGGTAACAACCCCTCTTTCTTGTTCATCAGAGGAACCTCGAAGAGTATCTTCTTTATCATCTTCTGCGATTTCTCTACCGATGTTTTCACAGATGATGATCGCTTCCACCTTGTGAAGCTAGATCTCTTATCAAAGTTTTGAAACTGCGGTCCAAGGATTAGCTGATGCGTCGTTTTGAAAATCGTCGAGATCACACCTTGGTAATGGACATCGTCGTCCATATTTACATGATTACTCTGTTCTTGAATCTGACCTAATCGTTGAACCCTACCCTTCCTTGGATCGCAAGCAACTCTGCCGGTTGTTCCGACAAACGTCTGAGAAACGCAATCGCTAGAGTTAAGCGATTGGTGAACGCAGTTACTGAGTTCTTCACCCACAAACTTCCAGCTTTGAACCTGAGACGCACCACCATCGTTGATGAACGAATCATGATCCTCTGGTTCTTGCTCAAACTCGCTCGTAGACGCTGTCGGAAAAGCTTCAGTTGCAAATACTGGAATGTATTTATCATCGCTTAAAGGATCAAAAACTTCTTGATAATCCGATCTCGTCGATATTGTAGCATAAGGAGGAGCTTCAAGGAACATTGTCTTCACGCATTGTATCACGTTCAAGTCCTCTGTAATCTAAAATAACCAAAAAAAGTAAAAAAAAACAAAAAAACAATGAAAAAACCTTTTAACTTTTATAATTAACAATTAAACCCCATCATCATTAAATGTTACAGCTTTATGACAAAATTGATTAAAATGTTCGGAGATTTAAAATCTTTTGGTGTGTGATGGGATGTGTTTCTGTACTTACATGTTCGGTGGTGCCGATCTCAAGGACTCCTCCAAGAAACGGGAAGCAAACAACTGTCTGAAGCGAAGCACTCTTTAAGGAGACAGAAACGCCACACACACAAGAAAAAAAAAAGCGTTTTCAGTTACAGCGTTAGCGTTTATAATGACAGAAAATAATTTAAAAACTTACTTTAGCGAGAAGGGAGCGTGTGAAGACTTTGCTATCGGCGGTTTGAGCGTTACAAAGCCATATTGGTTCTCCGTTGGATAATGCTCCTCCGGGGATTCTACAGTAAATGATAGAAATACCCTTTAAAACGTAGGATTAAAAGATTAAAAAAAGTTATGCTTCGAAAACACACAAAACATAAGATAAATTTCGCTAAAAATGTTTGTTTTTTGTTTTTCTGATGACAATTAAACTCGGAGATGTCGGAGTACGTTCCCATGAAAGACGAGAATTGGAGGCGACAAGCTAATAAAGGGTGTTCTTGTCTTTTTATTGAGACAAAATAAAATACTCACCCTTGTAATATAAATACTGTTTTGATATATAGTAGTTTACACTTTCCTTTTCATTTTAACTAATATAAGAATATATATTTCTCACCAATATTATAATATTTTTATTGACATAGTTATATTAATTTTTTCTTAAAGTTCTAAAAGATAAGTAAATTTGAAAGAGTATGTTGGATTATGTTGAAAAGACGGAGTTACCCTTCACCGATGTTGAAGACGAAAGACATGCAGACTAAGTAGTACCACTCGGTGTCGGTGAGGTCTTCCGGCGAGAGCGCGGCGGCGGAAGCTCGTCGAGTGACCTGAGAACCACCGGAAGCTGAGGATTCAGCGAGGGAGAGAGATTCGTAAAGCTCTCTAAGCTGCTCACTTCTCTCAAGACCCAACTGGTCAACTTTGACTTCAGCTGCTTGAATCGTCTTCCTTGTCTTAATGTCTCCATTGTAATATCCATCTCCCCACTCTAACACTCTTTCGTTATTTATATAATCCAAGAAAAAAAAGGTTTCAGAATCAAGAACACCGAAATCAGATTAATCGAGAAAATAAAAATAAATGTCTCATCAGGAAAAGAAAAAAAAAGTACTATCAGAAAAAGTTAAATTTCAAGGATAAAAGATGAGGAGATATTGTATTGTACCCTGGTTGAGAAGCAGAGACAGACCAGAAGATTCCATAACTCCATTGAATGTTTCGAACTGAAACTGCAAGCTGTTTCTTTAGATTTCCCAGCACTGTTCTGTTTTCTACGGTAGTCATTGTTTCTTCATTCCTATGTATCAAAATAAAACACAAAGATCAGTTCCAAACTTAAGACAAACAGAAAAAAAAAATCACAGAAGGCATTTTAAGGATATGTATGAGTCATGAGTTAGCGATTATTACATGACATGGGTTTGGTTTCCTCAGGAAGAAAGAAGAAGACAACAAAACTCAGATTTTTTTTTTTTTTTTTTTTNAACACCAAAATCAGATTAATCAAGAAAATAAAAATAAATGTCTCAGCAGGAAAAAAGAAAAAAAAAAAAGTACTATCAGAAAAAGTTAAATTTTAAGGATAAAAGATTAGGAGATATATTGTATTGTACCCTGGTTGAGAAGCAGAGACAGACCAGAAGATTCCATAACTCCATTGAATGTTTCGAACTGAAACTGCAAGCTGTTTCTTTAGATTCCCCAGCACTGTTCTGTTTTCTACGGTAGTCATTGTTTCTTCATCCCTATGTAACAAAATAAAACACAAAGATCAGTTCCAAACTTAAGACAAACAGAAGGGATAAAGGATATGTATGAGTCATGAGTTAACGATTTTTACATGACATGGGTTTGGTTTCCTCAGGAAGAAAGAAGAAGACAACAAAACTCAGGATTTTTTTTTTTATAACCTTCTATAATGGGAAAATGATTAAATATTTTGTGATTTTGAAGTTACTATTTGGTGTGGTTGAATTGAGCTTTGAGTCGAGAGAAAAGGACGGTGTCGGAATCTCTTTATTGATACTTATTAGGTGTGTAGTGTGTGTGTGTACACTGTATATTAGTATCACATAACACTGAATTTTACGAGGAATTTTACAAATAACGATTTTAAAATAATTGAGTGGTAAAAAAAAAGTAGAGTGTATCTACTAACCCTTTTGAGTACGGTGTTCCATAGCACCACTCTTTTTGGATTTTTTTTCTTTTTCTTTCTTCGACAAATTCAACTACACTACTTCTTTCTCCTTCTATGGTCCACAAATGAAATTAAGTCAAGTATATGGCTCTATCAAATGTAGTTCACTTTTAATTCTATCAGTTTTAGTTTTCTTTTCTATATAAATATAGACGATTAGCATTATTAATTGTGATTTTTTTCCATATTTTATCATAATTAGATATATTATATTTGGATGTGTTGGTTCTTACCAAAAACATTAAACAAGAGAGTCTATTCAAGTATTCATCGTGGTCACAAAGATATGTACATATCTTCTTTCCAATTTCTTATTATGGAAAATCAAAAGTAAAAGTAGCCATTTTATACAAACCTTTTTACGAGGTTCATGTTCATGCATTCAATCTTTCTTCATTTGCTTACGTTTTTCTGAAGATAAAAAATCAATGTTTTAGTAAATTATGGAAATGTTACGAATTCGGTGAAAGTTCATCACAAGTAACATCTATCATATGTTATTTTTACATTTATCTCATGAATCATAATTAAGTAACTTCCTCTGTAGTAATTTCCTTTGAGTTACTTGACTTGTGTGTTCCCCTATAAATTCAGGAAGTTTTTCTTGTTTTTTTGGATAGAGCAAATCCTAATGGTGAGAGACATGAAGGACATGCAATTAATGTTATGCCTCGAGAAGCTCTCCTATACAGACAAACAAGCTTGTGGTATATATTGACTACAAAATACTTTGCATGGTTTAACTAAAAAACAATATATGTTCTTTGAATATATTCTACATTGTTTTCGAATCTTTGGAAGTACTTCCACCTTCAGTTTGATCGCAAACTTGTAAATTATATATATGGAGTCAAACAATAAGGTTATGAAAGGAACGAGAGAAATTTGGATCTAAAGATAATGGAAAGGTTTAGTATTGTTTTATTCTTCTTTTGACTTCTAATGGACTAATGGTAGAGAGAGATTAATTATAATAACGTTATGTTGATCAGAATCACGAAAACAAAGGATGATACTAGTATTTAAGTGAGATGATTAATAAAGAAGAAACCAAGAGTCATTATTATCATAAGCTATGTGCATGCTTGTAATAAAAAAATCTTGGCATCTCCCAAAATGATCACTCCTAACTAGGACTACTTGTCGTGTCTGTACGTTGAAAATGGGAGTAAAACATTGTTTATTTCATGTATTTATTGTATGATTATGATGCAGTAAAAACATTGTTTAAGTGTCCGTATATTTTTAAGCTTTTTTATATTTTTCCTAAAAATTGTCATCTAGTTTAATTTTGTACGCTGTGGTCGCCGTGAACACACGCACACATTTCTGGAACCTATTAGTCTTCGCTCGAAAAAGGATCATTTTGACTTCTGCGTACTATATAAAATTTTGACTTCTTCGCACATTACTTATGCCGTAGACAAAAAAGAAAGAATGGCAACTGAAAATATACACTTATTTTGTTACACATATTAATAATCATCAACTAGTGAAAGGAAAAAAAATTATATACACAATAGAATATAAAAAAAAAATGTGATGAAAAATATTTTAAAAATAAAAATGAAAGAGATGCTCGCATCGCATTAATAGCATGGAACAGAGTATACTGTTGATAAAAAATAGAGCGATCGAACAGTCCATTTTTTGGGGTCCAGTTTATTTAATTTAGCATTAATAACTTTGTCAGCGCGAGCCACTCCTCTATGATTACATCATCATAAATTATAAAACCAACCAAATATTCATATCAAAAAAATAATTCCCTTAACCTTTAAGCTTTGCTTGTAAACGAGTATGAGACCTGTCTTCGATATTTTTTTAGAGGAGTCTCAAAAATCAGATCCACGCTTGAATAATACCTCTCACGTAATCATTACGTAGGATCTTTCTTCTGTTATTGTCTTATATAATGTCTATTTGCGTAACAGATCTCCTTTTGAATGTACATATATATATATATGATATATAAGTGTTAAAGTTATATTTTAAAAATAATAAGGAAAATGAAAACAGCTAGGCCAAGTTCAGTTCCGTCAAAGTTACTGTCCACGTGTGTGGTCAATAAAATTCTGAATTCATCATTCATGATTCGATCAATATTACGACCTACTACTCTGATATGGTGTAGTACTTAACCACATTTTCTTGCTTTTTATCACATTAAAAATTATATCTTGTATTCATTATTTACTCGACCACTATTTTCCACGTTCTATGGATGATCATAGTGGAGCCACGCATGAACATGGCAAAAATAGAACCATGCACATGGCAATATAAATACATTCTATACGTAATACGTGTATGTTTAAATCACGGCAATCCAACTTTTGTTGTGTTATAATTCTAAGCTCGAACAGATCCAAAGATAGTTCTTTCGTTTTCCTTTGACCTAATTTTTGTGATGAGACTGAACGTTCGTACACACTTCTTTTTAAACTTAATTTTCATATAAACGGTCTGGAAAAACATAAACTAAACAAAAATCTAAATGACTGGTGTTTGATCCTATATATATAATTAGGATGGACAGAGTCGGACTCAGCCTCATATTTTCCCAATGGACACTCCGCATCTATAGTATTTTATGGTGGAGTTCGATGTTTCATAATATGCGATCATATAAATTCTATTTTTTTTTTAAATACTGAAAATCTAACATCTCTAAATTATTATACATACTGAAAATCTAACATCTCTTATTAAATGATGAGTTTTTAGACAAAATAGTTCATTTTTATTTAATAAATAACCTCCAACTCGATAATTTGGATTCTTCAATTAATATATTCTTTAACATATTTGGTAACTACTAACTCGTTTATATGTTGAAAAAAAAAAAAAATACTAACTCGTTAGTAGTAACTTTGTTTTCATAAATTATTTTTTTTCCGCAAAAAAACTTATACAGCATGGATAATTAAGATTATACTATGTACAGTCTACACGAAAAAATTGATAGTATTAATAAACAAGATAAGAAATATTGGTAGGATGGGTTCCGTTAGTCCAGGCCTTTAATTGGGCTAAAGTGGGCTGAAAGATGAAATCCAGTTTCAGAAGAAAAAAAACAATATTATAAATAAATAAAAATTTGGATGGGAAAAAGCGGGAAGTTGAGGAAAAGGGGAAATCTTATTTCTCCATAGTACGAGGGTAGGGCCCACCAAGACACATCGCGTAAAGCAAAATCAAAAACAAATTTATATAATTACTTAAAATTTCCAGAGTAGGAAAAAAACATTTTTTTTTTTCGAAGTTCGAAATCGAACCGCAATTAGCAATTGTCTGTTTTTCTCGGAATCTAAAATAAATAAAATTAAAAAGAGAAAAATAGAGAGAAAAAGGGGGAACAGTGAGAGCAAAATCGTGCGACTGGGAAAAAATTTCGAAATTTCTTCTCTTCCGGCGACGAAGAGATTCAAACTTCCGCCTCCAATTTCTCGCCGTGGAATTTCTGATTTTTTTTCCTTGGTAGATATTTCACTCCGCCCGTTCTCCGTCGTGTGTCTACACTTCTCTAGAGGTTTATCTACAACTTTTCCTTCTCATGGCGTTCTAGGTTCATATCCTTGTTTTTTTCTTCGGACCTTCGTCTCTGTGTTACGAAAGCGTAGATGGTTTTCTTAGGGTTTTTTGATTGGATCTGCGTGATTTTGAGCTGATTTTGTGTGTTGATTTGGTCGACATTGTGGCTATATTCGCTATGCGAGATGTTGAAATGTTGGTGGGAACTAACTTTTATCTCTTTAATTGGAGAACTTGTGATTACCTGAAATTGAAAGCATTTGATAGGCATTTTTATCATAGGGCAGGGTTTTGGTGTAGAATGATGAAGTAAGGTCTTTCATGATTTTTACCATGGCTTAGGAGAAAGTATAGACAATTAACATTGACAGCTTACTTCGTTGTTGGCTTTGGCTTTAGGGTCTTTTATCTCTACTATAGTTCTGGGAGCAGCGTAATCTCTGAGTTGAAATGAGCAGTCGTCTGGGACAGGACGCCAATATGAATGGTGTCTATGTTCGTTCAGATGGATCTAGCATTCTGAGTTTCGACGGATCAGAAAGCCGTGAAAGTATGAATGATGATAATAAGAAAGGTAAATGTTATCTAGTCACTTGTTTGCTGTTTACCTTTCCTAACGCTAATTCATTTAGATCCTTTCGTTGTTTTGAAAGAACTTGAGTGAGTGATTACGGACTACGGAAAAGTACGATTGATTATCTTGAATTGAGTCGATTTTTTTTTCCATATTCAACAGACTAGTCATGGCATAAATGAATCTTTACGATCGTCTTTCTTATTATTAGGTGTAAGGGAAACGGGATGGTGGTTTTTGATCTCACTCTTTGTCTATTTCTTCTTAATCTCACCCGCAGGTCATCAGAGTTTGGTGGAGTGGTTAAATGAGACTCTTCCTTATTTGAAGTTACCATGGGAAGCTTCAGAGGATGAACTGAGAGTATGCTTGAGGGATGGAACTGTATTGTGTAGCCTTTTAAATCAGCTTAGTCCTGGCTCAATGAGAATGGTACTTTTCAATTTTGATGACTATTTGGCTTATATATATATATATTTTTTTTTCTTTGAGCCTCTGATTATGTGTCCTTATTCCCTTACTTCGCACTAGACTCACTCTCTTTGGTTATTCTGTAGGGAGGCAGCTTTGAGCCTGCTAGTATAAAAATTGAACGGTTTCTGACTGCTATGGATGAAATGGCCCTGCCTAGGTTCGAAGTTTCAGACATAGAACAGGTTTGTTATGTTTTCTTGGATATGATTCTTTGTTTCCGTGGAAAAAAATCATTTCTTAATTCGAAAAGACATGTTGGTTTGTATAGAATTATCCCCAAGTCATATAAGATAAAGTGGTTGTTGGGTTGCCACTTTTGCTATAATAAATTGAACCAATTCGGTGTAGACACTTCTAGGTGCAACATTTTTTCTAGTCATGGCTATTGTCTGATTTGCTATTTTGATGATAAGATTGCAAGATTTTTGCTCCCATATCTTTTCTTATCTCTGCCTTGTCTTGTGTTTTTCTATTGGTTATGAATGCTAATAAAAAATGAAAAACAGGGCGAAATGGTGCCAGTTTTACAGTCCCTTAAGGCGCTTAAAGCAAGTTTTTCCGATGGTAGTTATGATAAGAATTCACTATCTGCAAGGAGGCGATGGAGCCTGCCAGAGGACCACTCAGATTCGAGAGGGGATGAGCGCAACTTTACTGATGAATTCCAGTCGAAGGAAGGCTCTGAGATTGATATATCTGATGCTAAAATTTCGGAATTACTTAAATCAAACAGTTTACGAGTAAAGTTTTCCAACATAATTTTAGTCAACTGTGTCCAACCTTTTAGCTATTGCCTCTGTTTCTGATTCAAATTGCATTTCCTTGGCAGAACGCTCCTACTAGGTCACTGTTTGACATGCTGGATAAGCTTCTAGATGAGAGTATGACGAAAATGAATGGACATGTGTCTCATGTAAGCGAAAGACTGAGCTTCTCAATTCTCATAACAGCCTTCTATTGATTCATGTTATCTGTGTTTGCCAAGATTTTCATTCCGTAGTTCATGGAATATCTCTTCTACTCCATCATGTTTCTCCTTTCTTTTCTTTTTTCGTGTGTTGTTCAGGCTATGGCATCTCTCTTGAGCGCGCTTGTGCAAGTGATTGAACAGAGAATCTCAAATCAAGCTGATAACCTAAAGAACGTAAGATCACCTAAGTCCTTTCTTCCTTGATTTATTCTCGTGATGTACATATCATCCTTCTGACCAAGTCATGAAATATACTTATGAAACTGGTGCAGCAAAATATACTCTTTAGGGTACGTGAAGAAAAATACAGGTCAAGAATAAAGGTCTTAGAAACCTTGGCAGCTGGGACAACAAAGGAAAACGAGGTACAATTGTCTCTGGTTCCAGTATTTCTATTCACTTTATTTCTATTTCACGTACTGAATACTGATTGGTATTGCTATTTTTCGTTGTTGTAGATTGTTACGAACTGTATGGAGCATATAAAGGTAATAGATATTTTTCTCTTACTTTCGTTCTTGCATCTGGAAAAATTGGTTTACATTAGGCCCATAATTTTGTACATATTACCTGTGGAATATAGCCTCTAAACCAGTCCTAGATTTCGATAAAGGTTCAGTCTGAGAGATCCTACCATAAAACTATTGTGTGTGAGCCTCATACTTAATAACGCGACTTCATACAGCATTTTTCATTTGGCTTGTGTATTAGATTTGTTTATTACAGATTTTATAATGGTTGTATTTGCGGTTGTGCTCTGTAGCTTGAGAAAAACAGAATAGAAGAGAGAGAAAGGTCAGAAGAAAAGGATGTGGTGAGACTGAGAAAGGAAAAAGAGCGCAGTGATGCTGAGATTCGCAAGCTGAAGCAGGAACTCAAAGTGGTGAAAGAGACACATGAAAACCAATGCTTGGATTTAGAAGCAAAAGCACAAAAAACTAGAGACGAATTGGAGAAGAAGTTAAGAGATGCGGAGTTACATGTTGTAGATTCCAGTAGGAAGGTGAAAGAACTTGAGAAGCTGTGCCAATCTAAATCTCAAAGATGGGAGAAAAAAGAATGTATCTATCAAAACTTTATAGACAACCATTCTGGAGCATTGCAGGTTGACTTTATAAATAGTATTTGTTAACATTGGTCACCTATGTTAGTTATTTAGATGATATAGAATCTGTGAAATTTTGTAGGAGCTGAATGCTACTTCCATGTCTATAAAACATGAAGTATTAATGACACAGAGGAAATACTTTGAGGATCTAAATTACTATGGTAAGATTCATTTCTGCTTGGCCTCAGTGAATTCATTTCAGAGTACACAGTTTCTTATTTATAATATTTCTCCTAGGTTTGAAGCTCAAAGGAGTGGCTGATGCAGCAAAAAATTACCATGTGGTCCTTGAAGAAAATCGAAGACTCTACAATGAAGTGCAAGAATTGAAAGGTAAAACTCTTTTAGTCAATGTACATTGTTTGTATTAGACCATTCAAGAAATGATTTTTGTTCTTTCTCTTGGTATCTAGGAAATATTAGAGTCTATTGTCGGATAAGACCATTCCTTCCAGGGCAAAACAATAGACAGACAAGTATAGAGTACATTGGTGAGAATGGTGAAATGGTGGTTGCGAATCCCTTTAAGCAAGGGAAAGATAGCCATAGGTTGTTTAAATTTAACAAAGTTTTCGGTCAGGCGGCAACTCAAGGTTTAAACTTCTTTCCCTCTTAATCCCTTCTGCATTTAGCTAGGTTAATTAGTCAATGACTCTATATAGAATATACTTATTTATCTCCTGAGTCTGTTTTTATATGCAGAGGAGGTTTTCCTAGATACTCGACCATTAATTCGATCAATTCTAGATGGCTACAATGTTTGTATATTTGCCTATGGTCAGACGGGTTCTGGTAAAACTTATACAATGGTAAATGAAAAGTTTGATTTTGTTAATACTATGCTTTAGCCAAGGATTATAAGTTTTTATAACTGACATATTTATCTTTTGCTAACACAGAGTGGGCCAAGCATCACTTCAAAAGAAGATTGGGGTGTCAATTATAGAGCTCTGAATGATTTGTTTCTCTTAACTCAGAGTAGACAAAACACTGTCGTGTATGAAGTTGGTGTTCAAATGGTGGAGATATATAACGAGCAAGTTCGTGACATACTTTCAGATGGTGGCTCCAGTCGAAGATATCCTTTAATCTTATATAGTGACTAAATATATTTTTTTGGAATAGTTACATTCATGCCAATATATTTGCTGCTATTAGGTTTTACTAATGTTTTGTGGGTGCGTTCAATACAAGATTTCCTTAACTTGCAATACATTAGGGATTTGGAATACTGCTTTACCAAATGGGCTAGCAGTCCCTGATGCAAGCATGCATTGTGTGAGATCAACTGAAGATGTGCTTGAGCTGATGAATATTGGATTAATGAACAGAACCGTAGGGGCTACAGCTCTCAATGAAAGAAGCAGTAGATCACACTGGTTTGTATACTTTCTCCCTGTGATTTTATTATTTACCGTCTGTTATTGTCTAAATTAACTAAACGATGTTGGCTATTATCTCCAGTGTTCTTTCTGTTCATGTGCGTGGTGTCGATGTGGAAACGGACTCAGTTTTGCGTGGTAGTTTACATTTAGTTGATCTCGCGGGAAGTGAAAGAGTTGATCGCTCTGAGGCTACCGGAGATAGGCTCAAGGAAGCTCAACATATCAACAAATCGCTCTCAGCCCTTGGAGACGTCATCTTTGCTTTAGCACACAAGAACCCTCATGTTCCCTACAGAAACAGCAAATTGACTCAAGTCCTTCAAAGTTCCTTGGGTATTCCATTATCACTCTTTGAAGATGATACTGAGATTTTAGTTATATCTATTGCATATATTTGTCTCTTGGTTGGTTCCCTTTACTATACTCTCTTGTTTCTTAGGAGGACAAGCCAAAACTCTTATGTTTGTCCAAGTCAATCCTGATGGAGACTNCAGTGACTAAATATATTTTTTGGAATAGGTACATTCATGCACATATATTTGCTGCTCCATAGGGAAATTGGTATTGGTCTAGTGCTCTTAGGTTTTACTAATGTTTTGTGGCTGCGTTCAATATNTTCTTTCTTTTTCTATCTTTCGATTAAATTTTGGCCACGAAAGGTTAAGAGAACAAAACTATTCATATCTTGATATGCTTGATATAACAGGTATCGAATTTGAAGGATGTAATTGCTAAAAAAGATGAAGAGCTNAAGATTTCCTTAACTTGCAATACATTAGGGATTTGGAACACTGCTTTACCAAATGGGCTAGCAGTCCCTGATGCAAGCATGCATTGTGTGAGATCNTAGATTTCCTTAACTTGCAATACATTAGGGATTTGGAATACTGCTTTACCAAATGGGCTAGCAGTCCCGGATGCAAGCATGCATTGTGTGAGATCAACTGAAGATGTGCTTGAGCTGATGAATATTGGATTAATGAACAGAATCGTAGGGGCTACAGCTCTCAATGAAAGAAGCAGTAGATCACACTGGTTTGTATACTTTCTCCCTGAGATTTTATTATTTACGTCTGTTATTGTCTAAAATAACTAAACAATGTTGGTTGTTGGCTATTATCTCCAGTGTTCTTTCTGTTCATGTGCGTGGTGTCGANGTCTGTTATTGTCTAAAATAACTAAACAATGTTGGCTATTATCTCCAGTGTTCTTTCTGTTCATGTGCGTGGTGTCGATGTGGAAACGGACTCAGTTTTGCGTGGTAGTTTACATTTAGTTGATCTCGCGGGAAGTGAAAGAGTTGATCGCTCTGAGGCTACCGGAGATAGGCTCAAGGAAGCTCAACATATCAACAAATCGCTCTCAGCCCTTGGAGACGTCATCTTTGCTTTAGCACACAAGAACCCTCATGTTCCCTACAGAAACAGCAAATTGACTCAAGTCCTTCAAAGTTCCTTGGGTATTCCATTATCACTCTTTGAAGATGATACTGAGATTTTAGTTATATCTATTGCATATATTTGTCTCTTGGTTGGTTCCCTTTACTATACTCTCTTGTTTCTTAGGAGGACAAGCCAAAACTCTTATGTTTGTCCAAGTCAATCCTGATGGAGACTCATATGCTGAGACCGTAAGCACATTGAAATTCGCGGAAAGGGTTTCTGGTGTGGAGTTAGGTGCTGCAAAAAGTAATAAAGAGGGTAGAGATGTAAGACAACTCATGGAACAGGTTTGTATTTTCTTTCTTTTTCTATCTTTCGATTAAATTTTGGCCACGAAAGGTTAAGAGAACAAAACTATTCATATCTTGATATGCTTGATATAACAGGTATCGAATTTGAAGGATGTAATTGCTAAAAAAGATGAAGAGCTTCAGAATTTTCAGAAGCTAAAAGGTAATAATGCAACAGTCCTGAAACGTGGTTTAAGCAATTTAAGGTTGGTGGGACCTTCTTCACCTAGACGACATTCTATTGGAGCTTCACCAAATGCTCGTCGAGGAAAGGCCTCTGGTTTATTTGGAAGAGGGACCTCAGATGTTGACAACTGCTCCGAATATAGTAGCAAGCATTCTGATTCTGGTTCACAACATTCATCAGATGAACGTAAACATCGAAGGGATTTTCACCAACCACCTAAATTTGCTGGCGGGGCAAAAGGAATTGATTTTGATGATGAAGATGTTGAACTCGTAGGCCTTGCAGATGCAGATTCTGAGGACAGATTGAGTGATATCTCTGATAGTTGTCTTTCAATGGGAACAGAAACTGATGGATCCATATCCAGTGCGGTGGAGTTGACTCTTTTCCCTGAAACTGCTAAGCCTCTTGAAATAACCGAACGACCTGAAGCACAGATGACCTCTGAGAAACCTGAGAAATCAGTGAAAATGGGTAAAACCGACCCAAAAGACAGGTTTGTATCCTCTACTATCACACAGTAATAGAGAAATCTGAATGCATATACAGATTCTTATGTTTGTTTTGTTTTGGGATTTTAAAAGCAGAAGTACTATTCCATCAAAAATTCCGAAGCAGACCTTGAAACCACCAGGCCAAACCAGACCTTCTCGTCTGTCAATTGCCACTAGCTCATCCTCAAAGGTTTTAACAGGTAATGTCTCTATACATCAACTCTTTGACCTGTGTCCTAGAAACCAAATCTGTCTGCTTCTAGTTACACTCATATCTGGTGACAGGCTCTAATCACAGCCTACTTAGATTTCTATGAAAGATCAAATGAAGTAGATGCTTGATTATTATAATACACGCATATGATCTTTAGTGCCAGTTTGCTCATGATGAGTCATATAATCTTTCTTGATTTGCATCAGGTGCTAAAAGACCAACAGTTAGCACTTCATCTTCAGCAAAACCACTCAACAGAAAGCGGTGAAGACACAAGATTCATCCCGAGGGCTTGAAAGAAGAAGATTTGTGATGGATTTGATCTGATGGTGTGTGGTAACTGGTAACTAATTGTGTAACTAAGCATATGATGGATGTCCTTTTGTTCTTCGTTGTTAACCTAATTCAAACAGACACCTTAACTAAGTTTTCTTCATTTGTCTTGGTGTTAACTTAATCCTGTCCACGTTAACATACGTACGAGGTTACCTATATAATTATGATGTATCGATATGGAATTACAGGGAAAATGCTCAGAATTTATTAATTAAAGCGATGATTAAGATTAACCACCTAATCTGCACGGACCATCACCTTTAGTTGGTAGTAATATTACTTAGAAAATTATTTTGTTTTTGTTTTGAGTGAGGAGACTTTAGAATTGATTTTGACTGAACCGTTTCTTCCTCTCTCTTTCTCAAAAGTCATTTCCATCATCATATATAAGGCTTTATGCAGAGACGGACGTTCTTGATTTTTGTATATCTGATCTTGAGCTTTTCTCGCCATACTCTAGTCTCTAATGGCTTCTTCTCCTTCTTCTCCTTCTTCTCCGTCACGCAACTGGAGATACGGCGTCTTTGTGAGCTTCCACGGACCAGACGTCTGTAAAACCTTTCTCAGTCATTTACGGAAACAGTTTAGCCACAACGAGATTACCATGTTCGATGATCATGAGATCAAGAGAGGCAAAACCATTGCCCCTGAAATCTTAAAGGCGATTAGGGAATCGAGGATCTCAATCGTGGTGTTCTCCAAGAACTATGCTTCATCGAGCTGGTGTTTGGAAGATTTGGTGGAGATTATGAAGTGCAGGGAAGAAATGGGGCAAATAGTGATGACAGTCTTCTATGGAGCAGATTCATCTGATGTGCGGAAACAGATTGGAGATTTTGGGATGGGTTTTAGTAAAGCTTGTTCTTATAAAACAAAGGAGGAGAGGTTAAGATGGAGCCAAGCTTTGAACTATGCTGCCAACATAGTAGGAGAAGACTTCGGAAACTGGTTTGTTCTTTTTTCTTTTCTTTTTTTCAATTTTGATTTATCAATTCTTATTTTTCTCTCTCTCTTCTTTAGTGATAATGAAGCGGATCTGATTGAGAAGGTTTCAAGAGATGTTTCAGACAAACTAAACGCTGCAACAATCTCTAGGGATTTTGAAGACAAGGTTGGTATGGAAGCCCATTTGCAGAAAATGCAGTCTTTGCTGCATTTTGATACTGAAGAAGGAGCTATGATTGTTGGAATATGTGGCCCTGCAGGCATTGGTAAGACTACCATCGCCAGGGCTTTACATAGCCGGCTCTCTAGCCATTTCCAGCTTACTTGTTTTCTGGAGAATACTAAGGGAAGCTATAATAGTGATCTTGACGAGTATGGTTTGATGCTACAGTTACAAGAGAAACTTCTTTCCAAGATTTTAAACCAAAATGGTATGAAGATATCCCATTTAGGTGCGATAGAAGAAAGGCTGAGCAACCTGAAAGTGCTTATCATTCTTGATGATGTGGATGATCTTAAGCAATTAGAGGCTTTGGCTAAGGAAACTACTTGGTTTGGTCCTGGAAGTAGGATTATTGTGACCACAGAATACGAAGTGCTCCTGCTGCAACATGGTATCGATTCTAATTCTACATACCATGTGGATTTTCCAACTAGTGAAGAAGCTCTTGAGATCTTTTGCAGATATGCTTTTAGACAAAACTATCCGGATAATGGTTTTAAAGAGCTTGCAGAGAGGGTAGTAGACCTATGTGATAACCTTCCATTGAGTCTCAGCATGGTGGGTTCATCTTTACGCGGGAAGAAGGAAGAAGTGTGGGAAAAAGTAATGCGCAAACTAGAAACTACTACTGATCACCGAGATATCGAGCAAGTACGAAGGGCCGTCTATGAACAATCATCATCTAAATTGCGAAAGCGAAAAAGTAAATCTGCGTATTTTACTGTAATGGCCTTCTTCGTCGTCATCAACATGCTCCTGGAGATTGCATCAGCGGTTACAGACCAGCTCTCTTCCATTCGCAAGCCTTACTTCACAAGAATCTCCTTAGTTATGTCAGTTCTCTCTGTTTTCCTCTCCATCCTTGACCTCAGTTACAAAATCAAAGCCCATAAAGCTAGTTTCAGATGCAAGTGGCCTATACCTTGGTTCTACCTTCCAGCACGTGGCTACAGAAGGATCTTTGGAAGTTTCACAGATACGGTCTTATTGTTCTGTGTTGTTGGTGGGTTAATAGTGTCGACGGTCAACTATTGTTTTGTCGTAAAAGGCGAAAACGGTCCAATCAAAGTATCATCAATTTGGCCTCTCTTCTTTGCCATTGGTATGGTAGCCTCCAAGTTCATGGAGAAGCCGCTCATTTCCAAGGACTATTCGCTCTAACCAAAAAAATGTAATAAAGAGAAAGTGTTTTTTGTATATATCAAATTTACTAACCAAGTGAATGTGTCTTCAGAGACACTTTCACCATTTTGAGAAATCACAGAACCTGAAACCTCTGCAAAATCCTCCCACATGTTACAAGCACCAAGGCACAAGTAAGTAAGACATACCATATAAAAACTAAATCAAGACAGTCACTCTTCACAAGAAACACTAAGACAGCATATCAAAAAAGCTCTCGTCCAATCTACCATCTGATATCATATCGGCAACCAGTTTCACGGTGGATGCATCTCCACTGAACCCGTTGCTTCGCATCTCCGTGACAAGTTCACCTGATGCAACTATTTCACCAGCTCTAAGGCATCCCTTAATTAGTGTATTATATGTGCAGTCACATGGTACATGTCCATTGTCCTTCATTTTACGGATTAACGCATTTGCTTCTGAAATTGTACCTTTCATACAAAACCCATATATCATTGTATTGTAAGTTTGAACATCAGGCTCCACACCATCGATGGGGAGACTACAAAATAAGTCCCATGCTTCGTCCACCTTACTACCCTTGCACATTCCATGGATGATGATGTTATAAGTAACAGTATCAAGATCAATCTTACTCTTTTGGATAACCTCAAACATTTCCAAAGCCTCTTCTAGCTGTCCATTTTCGCAGAAACCATACAGCAAAGTGTTACAAGTTATGGAATCAGGGTACACACCTTGAGAAATCATCTCCTGGAAAAGGTCTTGGGCCATCTTAAGATTACACACTCGACAAAACCCGTGAATTAGAGTGTTGTAAGAAATAGTATCAGCAACTAATCCTCTTCTCAACATTTCACGGAGAAGTTTCATTCCATCATCTACCCTCTTAGCTCTACAACATCCGTCTATGAGACTATTGAAAGTGACTACGCTAGGATAGCAGCCCTTGCTAGCCATCAAATCAAACATGCGCTTAGCATCATCCAGACGGTTATGTTTACAAAACCCATCGACCATTGAGTTATAGGTGATTGTATTAGGAATTACACCACTACGGAGCATCTCTTCGTATAATTCTTGAGCCTCAATGAACTTCCCTTCTTTGACACATGCATTGATCAATGCATTGAAAGTGAAAATATCAGGATTGATTTCCCTTTCAACCATATCACGCAACAATCTTTTGGCATCGCTCCATCTACCAGATCTACAAAAAGAGTCTATCATACAGTTGTAGGTAACTACACTGGGGAAAATGCCTTTCTCAAGCATTTCAGTGAAAAGATTTTGAGCATCACTATGATGTCAATCTTTGCAAAGACGATCAATGATGGGATTGTAGAGTACAAAATTGGCTTTGATGTGGCTTTTCTCCATATTCCTAAGCAGATTCAATGCAGAGTCAGTGTCCCCCATCTTACACATGCCATTAACAATTGTTCTGTAAGTAACCGCGTTAGGTTCATGACCAATTGCTAACATACGACCAAGCAGAGCTACTGCTTCAAGAACTCGACCATCGTGGCAAAGACCGTTCATGAGTGTGGTAAACGTTACGACGTTGGGTGTTAATCTCGTTTCAACCATATGATCAAACAAAGCTACGGCTTCAGAAACCCTATCTTCGAGACAGAACCCGTGGAGAAGTGTGCTAAACGTAACCACATTAGGCTGGAAACCAAGTTTTATGACCTTGCCCAATGTAGACAGACCAAAAGACAACTCATGACAGCTGCAGAAACATTTGATCAGAATATTGAAGCTGAAGATATTACAAGGTAGCATTTCAATCTTCCTATATAGAGAAATCACAACATCGGGACGATTCATTCTGACGATGACACCCATAAGTTTATTGAAATCAATCACGGATGGGAAGGGAGGAGACCTAACCATGTCATGGAACAAAACAATCGCATTATCTAAGGTTTTGATATGATAATACCCACTTGTCAGTTTCAACTCCTCTCCTACAAAAGTTCCTTGGCTCAAACAAGGTAGATTCTTTGGAACCGTACGTGTCTTCGCTGAACGTATATGAATCAGTCTGATCGTGCTGATCAATCTAGTAGAAGCAGTAACAGTTTCCAATCCCCAAACCCTAGCAACCAACATTTTTGTTTTTTCGCCTGATTTTTTTCTTTTCTTCTTGTCCATCTTTCTTACTCCTAATAAAATCATAAAATCACAACCGGTTCGATCCGACATATTCTAAAACCGGTTCGATCTAAACGATTCTGAAACCGGTTCTCTACGTAAGTTAAGAGAAAGTGTTTATGAAGGTTTCAAGTTCAACACTACAAAAACCAAACCGGTTTGGTTAATTATGCGATGATTAACTGGTTAATTACTCTGTTAGCACAATTAATCAAATTTGGGAAGATAAGGAACAAAAAAAGCAAAAGAGAGCGTACAAAGTAACACAGTAGCGAACCAAGATAAAACCCCCAAAAACTAGGGTTTGAATCTTTGGGAAGATGTGTTCGTTATCGATGCAATTCTCGCTGTTGCAATCACCATCTCGACCCTCTTCTTCGTCTTTCTTAGCCAACCGTGAACCTAAACTCTCTACTACGTCTTCCTCTGTGAGCTTCCCGTTGAAGAGTAGTAGCGGAAGTGGGAATTTGATGGTTGTGAGAGTGAAAGCTTATGATTCTTCATCTTCTTCCGATTCGTCTGCAGATTCATCCACGCCTCCTAATGGCACTCGGGTAAACCGCAAAATTGAAATTGGTTCAGCATTCGATTTGATTGATGTTAGACACTAATCTGAATCGATCAATCAATTGGTTTTGAGCAGCAGCCCAAAAGCAGGAGAGATATATTACTGGAGTATGTTCAGAATGTGAAGCCTGAGTTCATGGAGATGTTCGTTAAACGTGCCCCTAAACATGTAACTCGCTCACTCACTCTGCTTCATCATCTCAAAAGACTCAATTTTTCTTAAAAAAAGGTTAGAGCTTTTCATTGAGTCTATGTTGTTTTCGATTAGGTGGTTGAAGCAATGAGACAAACTGTGACGAATATGATTGGAACGCTGCCTCCGCAGTTTTTTGCGGTTACTGTCACCTCTGTGAGTGCTTTTATGTAAGCGATACGTTTTTATTTTATTTCACAAGTTGTGTGTCCTGTGTTTTTTGTTACTTGTGTGTTGAATTTGCGTATCATGTTATGGGTTTTATAGGTTGCTGAGAACCTTGCACAGCTGATGATGAGTGTATTGATGACTGGGTATATGTTCAGAAACGCTCAATATCGTCTTGAATTGCAACAAAGTTTGGAGCAGGTTGCTCTTCCTGAACCACGCGATCAAAAGGTGAACATTTTCAGGTTTATAGCTTCTGTTTTCTGGAGGATTTCACTTGGCCTGTAGTTCTGTAAAAATGCTGATGCGAGTTTGTTCACTGGTTGCTTCGATTTTGACACTTCTGCTTCTTCTCTGTTGATAAGCCTTGTGTTACGCTAGTCTAGAAGCATTATCCCATGTAACTTGTGGTGGATTGTAGCTGCGTTAACAGCTCAACAACTGTTCTTGAGTCGGTTAGCTAGAGAGCTAACAACATGTTCATATTAAGTTTAGGCAGAGCGAGCTTTGGTTATTCTGGTTTTGTCTCTCGGATTTTTAAGTTTGGGAAGTAGTTGAGAGTTAGAGACTTCTCGATTCCAACTGTGTAGTTCTTTTGGTGACTTGAATAAAGCTGCTTTAATATGCGTGTGTTTGATTTTTGATGTATCAAATTGTATGTGACACTGGTTTTTGATTCTGATTAAGCCAGGGGGGTGATGAAGACTACGCACCTGGAACTCAAAAGAACGTTTCAGGGGAAGTGATCAGGTGGAATAACATTTCTGGTCCTGAGAAGATTGATGCAAAAAAGTATATTGAGCTTCTGGAAGCAGAGATCGAAGAACTCAACCGTATGGTGGGGAGAAAGTCTTCGAATCAGCAGAACGAGATTTTGGAGTATCTGAAATCTCTTGAACCCCAAAATCTTAAGGCACGAGGATTCATATATTAGTTTTTTTAGTTTATTATCATCAAATTTTATTCCAATGCTTTTCTCAGTTGCAATACTTTTGAATTTTGTAGGAGCTTACAAGCACTGCAGGCGAAGATGTTGCCGTGGCCATGAATACATTTGTCAAGCGGCTTCTAGCTGTGTCAGACCCAAACCAAATGAAGGTTCGTTCTCTAATAATAACTTCTTCAGCTGAAACACTTGTTTGAGTTGTGTTTTGTTATATATATAGTGTGATGTGATTTGACTGGTATCAACGTNGAACGTTTCAGGGGAAGTGATCAGGTGGAATAACATTTCTGGTCCTGAGAAGATTGATGCAAAAAAGTATATTGAGCTTCTGGAAGCAGAGATCGAAGAACTCAACCGTATGGTGGGGAGAAAGTCTTCGAATCAGCAGAACGAGATTTTGGAGTATCTGAAATCTCTTGAACCCCAAAATCTTAAGGCACGAGGATTCATATATTAGTTTTTTTAGTTTATTATCATCAAATTTTATTCCAATGCTTTTCTCAGTTGCAATACTTTTGAATTTTGTAGGAGCTTACAAGCACTGCAGGCGAAGATGTTGCCGTGGCCATGAATACATTTGTCAAGCGGCTTCTAGCTGTGTCAGACCCAAACCAAATGAAGGTTCGTTCTCTAATAATAACTTCTTCAGCTGAAACACTTGTTTGAGTTGTGTTTTGTTATATATATAGTGTGATGTGATTTGACTGTTATCAACGTATTGGTGGTTTACACAGACAGAAGTGACAGAAACAAGTGCGGCGGACCTGGCGAAATTGTTGTATTGGTTAATGGTGGTGGGATATAGCATTCGGAATATCGAGGTTCGGTTTGATATGGAACGTGTGCTTGGTACTCAAGCGAAGCTTGCAGAGCTGCCTCCTGGTGAAATTATTTGAACACTAAGGTGAATAAAACCGGGGGCTTTTTTACCCAAAGAACTCAGAATTTTCATTTGTCAAGTAATTTTTATTGTAAAATTGATCGAACTTACTTTGAAGAGAAGACAGTATTGGCTGTTGGAATTAGATCACAAGTTTTGCTTCGAGTGACTTTATAAGATTCCCAACTCGTAGACAAATTAAAGCATAAGGAATTGTACGGTCTGATGTACATAGCATAGGTTCGTGGAGCTGCACACGGACATAGAAGATATGGAAGAAAACTTATTTTCCTTAAGTTCAGTGTTGACTTGACGTATGGTTAGTTAACAAGATAAATTAACAAAAAAAACCTATTAGGATTTAATTAGTATAGTAAAATAATACTCATTTGTAAAAAATGTGAAAGTACTATTGTAATTACCTAACTCATGAATGATGTACTCATTTGTAAATGAATGTCAACTTTCAGAATTATAATACAAAATGGCAAAATTTCGAAAGAGTTGACATTCATTTACATACATTTAACTTAATTAAAGAGTTGACAGGCACAAAATCGTCACCAAAAAAGAGTTGACCACTGAAATTCGTAGATATTTGAATTGGGATTAAGAAAACAAAAGTCAGGTTTATTATAGTGACATGCATAATTTCCTAAATGTTTATTGTGATAAACAGTTTAAATAAATACAAATGAAAACTGACATATTTACACAAGATTTATAATTCTTGGAACAATCTCAAGATTGGGAAAACATATACAAGACCAGTTTTGACAACGAAAAATATTAGGGAAAAAACATAGAAGAAGAGGGATGATATATACACGAAACTTCAATTCTTTTATCTTTCAATCCATACAATTATTTTTTTGACAAATCCATTCATAATTAAACATCAGAAATCAACAGGAAACATACTGAAGCACAAATAATAACATAACGTTAGTGGGTTTGGATCTTAATAGACAAGAACATTACACTTCGCACTTCTAAATACGAGTACTATAAAGCAATCTTTACATTCATACACCCAAAAGTGCTAAAGACATAAGCTGTCATCACCGCAATAAAAATTCTCCCAAATATTTCTTTTCCTACAAGACAAGAAAAAAAAGTCAAACTGATTATTTACTCTATATATATCTACTTGATAACTAGATTTGTTGCAACAAAATGGTTACGTACGTATAAAAATATGATATATAATGTGTATGCTTACCTCTTATAACTGTAGTAGAAGTTGACCCGCTAAAACTCGGTATGTTTTGTGGCCGCGTGAAAAGCGGCGGAGACGGCACTAGCGATGGAGGAGAAGGTGGCGGAGGTGGCGGAGACGGTGGAGGCGGTGATGTCAAAGCGGAAGCTTCATATCTCAAGAGACATTTAGGAGTAAAGATCTGAGCCCAACGAGACCGACTGCAACAATCCAAGATTTCTTGGACCGCAAGTTTCAGACATACGGTGCAGTTTCCTGAATCAAGATCGGGACTACACTGGACAATTGAATCTAAATCATATGAACCCTCGAATTGTGTGACACGTTCTTGATCCTCAACGAAATATGGTGTTGATGATGACGACGATGATGAAGAAGAGGCTCTGATGATAAGCTCATCCATTTTATCCGAAAGCGTTTGTCCGAACCGATCCGTGTTTGGAGCAGAACTCAAAGAGTATCTAATGATGTAAGGTCTGTCTTCTACGAGGGTGAAGAAGGAAGTATCCGAGTAACGTACCATACACTCTTCATAGAATATGAACGCTTCTTTTTGATAAGTGCAGTTTCTAGAAATTTCTAGGGTTGCGGTTTGAACACAGTCGGAACAAGAATTTCTCGTGATGTCTCCTCTACAGAGGAACATGCCACGGACTGTGTTGGGGCTAAGACCCGTTGTGGCGTTGGAATAGGTTCTTAGAGAGGAACGGTCACGGAGAGAGGAGAGAAGTGTTTCGCGGTTTGTCCGGTAAGAGCTGGTTCGCGTGAAGTTGTCGGAAAATTGGCTGCAGAAGGTGCGCATGTGTTCAGGTTGGGATATGATTTGGCTTGTAGAGAAGAGAAGAGCTAAGAGAGAGAGAAAGCAAAAGAGAGACGAGAGACTTTTGATCACTGTTGCCATTATTTATTCTTGTTTATGAATTATTTGAGAGAAAACAAGAAGAAAATTTATAGCAGAGAGATCGATTAAAAGATGCATTATAATCTTTGACTATACAAATGCCTTGTTATTTAAAAGTGATCGTTGAGGTCGTATCATTTCGTATATAAAATGTTATCTTTATTGTACTTCAATATCTGTTTGTCCCAAAATTTAATATCTAAACCATATGAAATCTATGGCTGATAGTTGTGGTATGAAACTCCAATTTCTTTTAATCTCTGTCAATCCATACAATTGTGATTTTGACAAATCCATTTAAATTAAATATCAAAATCGACAAAAATATAAACTGAAACAAAAAAAATTAACAAAAGTTTAGGGGGGTTTAATTTGTGTCTTATGAGACAAGGAAGGAAACACATCACACTCTTCACACAACAAGAATAAGGTCATCTTTACATTACACCAATAAGTGTTAAAACATAAGCTGTCATGACCGCAATAAAAATTCTCCCAAATATTTCGTTTCCTGCAAGACAAGAAAAGAAGTTGATCTGATTAGTAGTTTTACTCTATATAGTCTCTTCTTCATAACTAGATTAGTACAACAAAATAGTTTACGTACATACTGTATAAAGATGATGTGTATAATACAATATATGCTTACCTTTTATAACGTTAATAGAAAATGACCCGCCAAAACTCGGCCGCATGAAAAGGGGCGGAGAGGGTACTAATGGAGGCAGTAGCGATGGAGGAAAAAGTGGCGGAGAAGGTGGTGGAGGTGATGGAGATGGTGGAGGTGGTGACGACAAAGCGGTAGCTTCGTACCTCAAGAGACATTTAGGAGTAAAGATCTGAGCCCAGCGAGACTGGTTGCAACAATCCAACATTTCTTTGACCGCAAGTTTCAGACACGTTGTGCAGTTTGTTGGATCAAGATCAGGGCTGCACTGGGCAAGTGAATCTAAATCAAACGAACCCTCGAATTGTTTCACACGTACTTCATCCTCCACGAAATACGGTGTTGATGACAATGATGGGGAAGAAGTTGCATTGATGATCAGCTCATCCATTTTATCGGAGAGTGTTTGCGGGAACCGATCCAAGTTAGGAGCATAACTCAATGAGTACCTAATGATGTAAGGTCTCTCGTCTACGAGGGAGAAGAAGGGGGTATCCGAGTAACGTACCATACACTCTTCGTAGAAAATGAAAGCTTCTTTTTGATGAGTACAGTTTCTTGAGATTTCTAGGGCTGCGGTTTGAACACAGTCTGAACAAGATGACAACGAGATGTCTCCCCGACAGAGGAACATACCACGGACTATGTCGGGAGTAATACCGGTCGTGGCATTGGAATAGGATGCGAGAGAGGAACGGAGACGAAGAGAGGTGAGTACAATATCGCGGTTCGTCTCGTATGCGCTGGCTTGTGTGAAGTTGTCGGAGAATTGGTTGCAGAAGGTGCTCATGTGGATGTGGTCAGATTGGGATATGGTTTGGCTTGTAGAGAAGATAAGAGCTAAAAGAGAGAGAAAGCAAAAGAGAGAAGAGAGACTTTGGATCATTGTTGCCATTTTTTGTTCCTTATTGTTTATGAATTATGAGAGATTAATGAAGAAAATTTATAATAGACAGACTTGTAAATTAAAAAGATGTATTATATATACTCTTTGACTAGGAAAATTCTTTTATTACTCTTAAGTGTAGTTGAGGCCATGTTGTTGTATAAAATGTAAACTTTATGGATTATGAATTATTTAAACTAGATGAAAGACTTGTTTAAGGATTAATACAGAATTATTGAACCTGACACGTTTGTTATAATATTGTCGGAAGCAAAACATAAGACTTGATTAGGAAGACTTTCGATTTCTTTTATTGGTCTTACAATTAGTCTTACAATTTGGGAGGCATGTTTGATGCAGAGATAAGTATTAGGATATTAGTTACAGTCGGATATAACAGAAAACAAGATATGTTTAGATTTTGGTCCGATCAATATAGTTAAAAAGTATCAACGTGAAATCAAGTCTGAAATTATATTTACAATTTTTTAAAACCAAATTTATGAGGTATACATTTTCCAATTTGCCTCATTCCCTGACTCAAAACGGAGACATACATAGTCTAAAAAATTCGAAATGAATATACTTTATTTATTTTGATACGAATACATTATAGGATTACCAACAGATAACACTGAAAGTTGAAACCTAACATATAAATATACAAATGTTTATTTTATTTTTAACTTTTAGAAGTCGAGAACACAACAGATGGCACGTCAACCAAATTAAGAGAACACCAATATAAACCAGTAGTCACTATCCTTAAATCATCACTACATTTGATCATAAAACCATAAGTGGTAACACCAAAGTTGTCATGATTGCAATAAACGTGCCCCCAAATATTCCATTTCCTGTAAAAACCACAAAAAGAGCCAAAACATGTTTTAGTTGTTTATTCTTGATTATTGGATTGTAGGCAGATACGTTGGTTACGGTGGACCTAAAATCTTCAGGTCAACCCGGTTTAATTCGGTCAAGATGGACCATACCATTTTTCATACTTTAAAAAACTGGGACAATTCTGGTCAAGTCCATGTACAACAAATTTCATCATTTCTTTTTGGTATCTGTCAGATACACATATATACGTACTTATCAGCATGACCTCTCAAGAACGGACTAATAATTCAAACCGAACCTGACCGGGTTAGTTCATCGCAAAATCTCATTCATAGTATAAAATCCAATGGTGTATATCAATTAAATCATAGATACTGTGACTCACCTTCTGTAACACCAAGACTCGATATGTTCGGTTGCAAAGCGGAGATTTCATACGTGATGAGACATTTAGTAAAGAAGATCCTAGCAAACTGAGCATGGCTGCAACACTCCGAGAGTCTTTGGACCGCAAGGTTCAAGCAGACGGTGCAGTTTCTTGGATCAAGATCAGGACTACACTGGACCATTGCATGTAAATCATACGAACCTTCCAACTGAGTCACATGTTCTCTATCCTCCACAAAATATGGAACTGGTAACGACGAAGACAAGGATGCTCTGAGTATAAGTTCGTCTAGTTTTTCAGGAAGTGTTCGATTGAAAAATTGCGGAGAATCCAAAGAACTGTCCGGAGAGTATCTAGCGGTATTAGGAACATCCTCTACGAGCGTGAAGAAAGAAGTGTTCGAGTACCGAACTATACACTCGTTAGAGATTACCAAAGCTGTTTTACGATAAAAGCAGGATTCATAGATTTCTAACGTTGTGGCATTGACACACTCTGAACAAGATGTTCTGTTTAGGTCTCCTCTGCAAAGGAACATGCCATAGATAGTGTTTGGGCTAAGACCGGCCGTGGCGTTTGAATAGCTTCCGAGGGAGGAACGGTTACGAAGAATGGAGAGGACCGTGTCACGATTTGAAAGATAAGGGCTAGTTCGAGTGACGTTGTTGAATTCGGTGCAATCCATACGCATTTGAGTAGGTTGGGACATGGCTCGGAGAGAGAATAAGAAGAAGCAAAACGAAGCAGCAGCAAAGTGTGCATTGATTCTCGTCATTTTTGTGTGTTCTTTCTTGATTAGTATGACTTATGAGAAAGAACAATACAGAGCATATACATAAAGCTATTATATAGAGAAAATAATTGTCTCACTTTGTTACTAAAAATTATTTATCAAATGTCCACATATAAACGTTGTTGACCAATTCCGAGGTTGAATCAGTATATAAATAATTATTATGTTAGTTGAATTAATCTTTATTCTTGTATAGAAAATGTTGATTATCTTTACAAGTCTTTTAAATAAGATGAAGCCTAACGTAAGGTAAAAGATAAAGTTGATAATTTGGTTTTCTGAAAGCTATGTTACACACAAGACTTGTTCTTAGATTATTATCCTTTAATTAATTGTGGGTAAAAAAGAAAACATGAGTTTTTTTAATCTCTAGAAGTTTTTGGCCTAATGGTTTTACCAAAAGTTGATTAATAATACTTTTACAATTTGTAGTATGTGGTAGATGTACTATGATCAGAAAGAATTATCAGTGGTAGAATCGTTTATGTAACAATTCTCATAATTTGTATTAAATAATAAATCAAAACGATAAAAAAACAAAGCTTAAGTATCTAAATTTACATCATCAGTAACCAAAATAAATTATAACACTTTCAATTTTTCATTAAACAAATTAGAAAAAATATCAATTCGCATCTAATTACCTATGTAAACGATTTTCCTTCTAATTAGCTTATTTGAACTGATATTGTACTTTGTTGACCAAAAAAAAATTATTTATACTGATTAGCCAGGTCAATTAGTCAAGGACTCTATATAGAATATACGTATTTATCTATGCAGAGGAGGTTTTCCTAGATACTCGACCATTAACATTGATCACCTATGGTAGTTATTTAGATGATATAGAATCTGTGAAATTTCGCAGGAGCTGAATGCTATTTTCATGTCTATAAAACATGAAGTATTGATGACACAGAGGAAATACTTTGAGGATCTAAATTACTATGGTAAGATTCATTGTTCTCACTAACTGTATATCATTGCTTGACCTCAATGAATTCATTTTAGAGTACACGGTTTCTTATTTATAATATTTCTCCTAGGTTTGAAGCTCAAAGGAGTGGCTGATGCAGCGAAAAATTATCATGTGGTCCTTGAAGAAAATCGAAGACTCTACAATGAAGTGCAAGAAATGAAAGGTAAAACTCTTTTAGTCAATGTACGTTGTTTGTATTAGACCATTCAAGAAGAAAACATGAGTTTTTTTAATCTCTAGAAGTTTTTTACCTAATTGTTTTACCAAAAGTTGATTAATAATACTTTTACAGTATGTGGTAAATGTACTAGGATCAGAAAGAATTGCTTGTGGTAGAATCGTTTATGTAACAATTCTCATAATTTGTATTAAATAATAAATCAAAACGATAAAAAAAATAAAGCTTAAATATTACATTATGAGTAAACAAAATAATTATAACACTTTCAATTTTTCATTAAACAAATTAGAGAAAATGTCAAGATCAATTTATTATCTGTTGTAAACTAGAGAGTTCAAAAGGTAGAATCTCTTGTCTTATTCATTGATCAAACTAGAGGTTACATATATATAGTCAAGGGCAAAGCCCAATTACATTAGGAATCCTAAACCGACCAAGACTAAAGGAGGTGGCCGATGGGTCTTATTGGCTTGGACGGACACGGGCCATGTACGGGCCGTGTATGGGCTTGGTTATGGAGTCCATCCATTAAGTGGTTTATAACACTCCCCCTTGGATGACATAACCATGCCGATGCTAAAGGATCGATGCAATACGCTAGGGGGTGCTGCCTCATTAAAACCTTACCAGGAAAACCCAATGGGACAAAACCATGGTGAAGGAAAAAGAGTACAGCACGCATTGTTTCCCCTGTTCCAAGCATCACTCTAAGTCCTTAAGCCTCCGCATTCCAATCTGGTACATGAGCTTCTTGAATGTTGTTGTCGGTAATGCCTTAGTGAAGAGATCGGCTGAATTGTCGCATGATTGAACTTGCACCACTCGAACTTCTCCGGCCTTTTGCAGTTCGTGTGTGAAGAAGAACTTGGGTAGGATGTGCTTTGTCCGATCTCCCTTGATGTAACCTTCCTTGAGCTGTGCGATGCAGGCTGTATTGTCTTCATAGATTACGGTTGGTTCCTTGTCCTCGACCATATCGCAATTCGCCCTGATGTGTTGAGTCATCGACCTCAACCATACACTCTCTTGTCCGGCTTCGTGAATTGCTAGGATCTCCGCATGGTTGGACGAGTGGCCACAATGCTTTGCTTCATAGAACGCCACGAAATCGCCGTACCATCGTGTGTAAACACGTACCCAGTTTGAGACCTAGAGTTGTGCGGATCCGATAAATAACCTGCATCAGCAAAACCAACTAAACCTTCTCTGTTATAGTTAGTATAAAATAAACCAAAGTCTGTCGTTCCTTGTAGGTAACGCAGAACATGTTTAACACCGTTCCAGTGCTTTTTAGTCGGACAAGAACTAAATCTTGCTAGGAGGTTCACGGCAAAACATATGTCCGGTCTAGTGTGGCTAGCCAAGAACATTAACGCTCCTATAGCACTAAGGTATGGTACTTCAGGTCCGAGAACTTCTTCATCGGCCTTCTTTGGACCAAATGGATCTTTACCCAAGTCTAAGCTCCTAACAACCATTGGGCTGGTCAATGGGTGAGCTTGGTCCATATTAAACCTCTTGAGTACCTTTTCTGTATATGCCTTTTGATGCACAAGGATTCCATTATTTCTGTACTCAAGCTGTAACCCCAAACAGAATTTTGTCTTGCCTAGGTTTTTTATTTCAACTTCTTTCTTGAGATATTCTACTTTTTGGACAATTTCACCAGAGGTCCCAAGGATGTTTAAATCATCCACATAAACTGCTATTATTACAAACCCTTTGTTTGCAAACTTCTTTATAAATATACATGGACTGATTGGGTCATTCTTATAGCCTTCTTTAGCTAAATACTCACTTAATCGATTATACCACATTCGACCACTCTGTTTCAGTCCATAAAGGGATTTGTTCAGCCTTATGCAGTACTGTTCTCGAGAACCACTCTTATCTTTAAGCTCAAAACCCTCTGGTAATCTCATATAAATTTCATTATCCAGTGGACCATATAAGTATGCAGTTACAACATCCATTAACCGCAAATCCAATTTTTCTCTTATAGCCAGACTTATTAGATATCTAAAAGTCATTGCATCCATCACAGAGGAGTATGTCTCCTCATAATCTATTCTTGTTCTTTGAGAGAATCCTTGTGCTACAAGTCGTGCCTTATATCTCACGATTTCATTACTCTCATTTCTCTTCCTTACAAAGACCCACTTATGTCCTACTGGTTTTATATTGAATGGTGTCCTTAAAATAGGACCAAACACATTCCTCTTCTTCAAAGAGTTTAACTCCACGTCAATGGCTTCTTTCCACTTTAGCCAATCTTTACTTTGAGTGCACTCTAATATAGACGTGGGTTCATGATCCTCATTTATTTCAAGTGCTACCTTATATGCAAATACTTCATCAATGTCGACATCTTTACGGTTCCATTGTATTCCAGACATGATATAATTGATTGAAATCTCATTATTATCAATACCTTCAGGTCCTTGAGGTTCAGCGTCCCAAACCTCATTTGGTACCTTAGGATTTGCCGCGGCCATGTCTGTATTTTTTGCATTTTCCCTAACCTCGGTTTGATTTGCACCTTTCTTAGATTTCCGAGAGTTCTTATCTTTGGAACCTAATGGTCTACCTCGTTTCAAACGTGGTTTAGACTCTGTAGCAACTTGATTATTGTGTTCCTTCTGAACATCAATACGTGCTGGTGCATTACAAGCTGGTATGTACGATTTTGTTACTCTCTTTGGGTCAGCAAAGGAATCTGGCAATTGTATAGCTAGCTTTTGCAAATGTATAATTTTCTGGACCTCTGCATCACAGGCTAGAGTCCGAGGATCTTGCCAATTTAAGGATGTTTGATTCCATGTTAATTCTTTAACCAGCTTGCTTGTCTCTCCACCCAACATAGGAAATTCGGATTCTGTAAATTGACAGTCCGCGTATCTGGCCTTAAATAAATCACCCGTAGTTGGCTCAAGATACTTAACAATGGTGGGAGAATCATATCTAACATATATTCACATCCTCCTTTGAGGTCCCATCTTTCTTTTCTGTGATGATGCAATCGGTACATAAACGGCACACCCGAATGTCTTTAGATGGGATATGTCTGGCTCATGACCCGTTAGTAATTGGGATGGCGAATATTTATTCTCACTAGATGGCCTGATGCGTATAAACTCTGTTGCATGTATTACTGCGTGTCCCCAAGCCGACACAGGAAGCTTCGACCTTAGGAGTAATGGTCAAGCAATCAATTGGATCCGTTTAATGAAGGATTCAGCTAATCCATTTTGTGTATGGACATGTTCCACAGGGTGTTCCACACTTCCCCCCATGGACATACAACATTTATTAAACGCTTGGGATGTAAATTCACCAGCATTGTCTAGACGTATAGTCTTAAGTGGAAAATCTGGAAAGTGTGCTCTTAATCTTATAATTTGAGCTAACATTCTAGCAAATGCTAGGTTCCTTGTGGATAACAAACAAACGTGTGACCATCTGGTTGATGCATCGATCATAACCATAAAATATCTAAACGTCCCACACGATGGGTGTATTGGTCCACATATATCACCTTGTATCCTTTCCAGAAAGTTTAAAGTCTCTTTATGGACTTTGGCTGGTGATGGCCGTATAATAAGTTTCCCTTGTGCACATGCTACACATGTGAGATTTTTAGGGATAACCTTTCTCTCTTTAAGAGTGTGCCCATTCGAACTATTAATTAGTTTACGCATCATGTTCGTTCCCGGGTGGCCAAGCCGGTCATNGTAATACACTCATATCCTCGGCCATTTCTATAATGACAATAATTTTTGTTTTAAACTTTAATAAAACAAGCAAAGAAATATTTAAATAAAATCATTGAATTTAAACCAAAATAATTATCCAATACATAAACCGAAATAAAGCATAAAAGCTTAGAAATTAAAACAAGGCCATAAGATAAAACTAGTTATCTTCTTTAAGACAATCGGTAGTCTCATAGTCTAGTGAATCATCATTCTCATGGTCGAAGTCATCTTCACCATCGAGATGCACATAGTTGGCTTCTGGGTTCTTCTTCAACATCTCTTGATATTCATCAATAAGATGCTTAGGGGTTCTGCAATTCTTGGCCCAATGGTTAGACATACCACATCGGTGACAAACCGATTTAGCCTTGTTTTGTGGTTTAAAGGACCCACGGCCCTTACCGCCACGGCCATAACCATCAAAGCAGCTAGCGTGGTACTGTCCACGACCACCACGTCCTCTGCCACCACGGCCACGACCATAGTGTCTTTCTCTGTGGACATAGTTGGTCTCCTTGGGCTCTTTAGGCTCCTTAGGCTCATTTTGCTTTGCCATATCTACCTTGTGTGCTTCCGGTAATGGGGCTGTACCGGGAGGTCTCATAGCACTATTCATCAACAACAGCTCATTGTTCTGCTCAGCTAGTAGCAAACATGAGATTAGTTCCCCATAGGTTTTGAAACCTTTTTCACGGTACTGTTGCTGAAGTAAAATGTTGTGAGTGCTAAAAGTAGACAAAGTCTTCTCAAGCAACTCGTTCTCTGTCACTTCAGTACCACACAACCTAAGGAGTGAGACAATCCTAAAAATCTCTGAGTTATACTCATCCACGGATTTGTAATCCTGGATCCTTAGGTTTTTCCAATCGAATTGAGCTTTTGGTAGGAGCACCGTTTGTTGGTGTCCGTATCTGCGTTTAAGCTCTGTCCAAAGGTCAAGAGGATTTTCTATGGTGAGGTACTGATTCTTGAGACTCTCAGCAAGGTGATGGCGCATATGCATAATGGCCTTGTAATTTTGCTTATCTGATGGTTCAAAACCTTCCTCAATGCACTCAAATAAGTCCTTTGACTTCAGCATGATTTTAGTGTCCAATGCCCATTGCAGATAGCTGTCTCCAGAAGCATTCAAAGCAGCATAGTCTAGGTTGTTCAACCTTTCCATCTGCATAAGACAGAAAATAGACAACCGAACATTAGCATGCGGTGTTTGAGACCGAACCATGCAATCAATCAATAGGTCATGCGGTATTTAAGACCGAACCATGCCATTAAATTTAAACTCAGGTCATGCGGTATTTAAGACCGAACCATGCCTTGCCCTTACTTATAATTTTCGGTTTTAGTATGCATGGAAAAACAAATAATCCTAGATAGAAAACTTACATGCAACAATTTCCTTTTTATTAGATAGAATTTCCTTTTCTTAAATTTTCCTTTTTCTAATTAGGATTTTAGTAAATATTTTTCTAGGCTTTAGATAATCACTAAATTTTATTTGGAAGTTATCCTAATAATTTTAACAACCCTAGAACAAGTCTATGTGTTCATGCAGCCGAAATTTTATAAGAACAATTTGTACCAAATTCGATTAATAATACCCTATGCAAAATCGATTCAATTTCAAGGATGCATGCAATTTCAGATTTTAAATATCCTAGAACAATCAGAATAATACTTGAATTTAACAGTTTAGTTCTAGGTTCTTATGCAACAAATAATCAAGCAATAATAAACAATCAAACAACCGGATTTAAGCTTGATATATTTTGGTGCAATTTCACAAACAATCTAACAATCCTAAACATCCGATTTTAAGTTTTAGGATTTAGAGAATTTAAACTTTGTTAGATGTGTACTTTGCATGTTTAGGGTTCAATAGTCTTAAGGTCAGGTTCGATTATATGGTCCCATAAGATTTCAATTTTACCTTAACACCAAAGGGGTCTGACCGGTTTTGATCTGGGAGCTAAAGACCTCAGATATCACTTGATCACGAACCACGAACCTCGAACAGAACCGCAAACAGCTTTCCCACGAATAGATCTCAAACCGCTCCTTGTACCGCTCACGTACTGCACTCACCCCGGAACCGCGAACTACGAAAGAACCTCGAACTGGTTTTGGATAGATCTTGGTCATGAGCACAGGTTTGCTCGTGAATAGGAATTAGTCTCGAACAAAGAGGAGGAAGACGGTGGTTTAGGGTTTTGATGGAAGAGAAGGATGAACGGCAGCGGTTAGGGTTTATAGGGTTTTTACTCAGCTGGATCTTTAGGGCAATCGTGCTGATAACGTGTTGTAAACTAGAGAGTTCAAAAAGTAGAATCTCTTGTCTTATTCATTGATCAAACTAGAGGTTACATATATATAGTCAAGGGCAAAGCCCAATTACATTAGAAATCCTAAACCGACCAAAATTAAAGGAGGTGGCCGATGGGCCTTATTGGCTTGAACGGACACGGACCATGTACGGGCCGTGTATGAACTTGGTTATGGAATCCATCCATTAAGTGGTTTATAACATTATCACATTAAACAAAATTTAACATCCATTTTTTAAAATAATCTTTATTAAATCAAAACGGTTGACATAAATTTTAAAACATTTTCTACTTCAAAAATTATTGGATAATAACATTTAAAATTTAACTAAATGTTAAAAAATTATAATACCTGAAAAGGTGTTAAATTTATTGAAACCAAACTAATAGACCAAAAAGAAGAAATCCTACATCCGGTTAGTTATTCAACGTATTAATATTTTTAACAACATTAGAATTATTTTAACAAACAAAATTCAGTTTTAGTTAGAATTCCGAATTGTATAAGAAAGAAACAAATTCAAAACTAAGAAACCAAATCAAGTCAGTTTATTTGAACCAAAAGGAACTGTCTGCTCGATCATTCAAAATGAATTATAAGATACGTTTTTGGTTAAAAATTTAACCAAATCACAGATCAGTAACTTCATGACATGTCTGACATCCTCTCCTGAAATACACAAAGCACAGTATCAAACTTACACACGACGGCAACCAAATACGGTATACACATGTAACATAAGAACTGTTTTGAGATGTAATCACAAAGTAGGCAACATTAATTAATTACTTGATTCACCTCAGAGATGCTCTACCACTCCTCTTCTCTTGAGGATAAACTGTTTTAAGGAAGCATATCTATAAACCTTTTGTCCAATCTCCGTTCATGCAACATATTGGTCACCAAGCTAATGGTCGAAGCATCTCCAACAAACCCGTAACTCCTCATTTCTTTGATGAGTTCTGCTGATGCTGCTTTGTCACCATCTCTAAGGCGTGCCCTGATCAGCGTATTATATGTACCGCTATCTGGAAGAAGCCCATCTACTTTCATATCTCTAAACAAGGCATCTGCTTCCTGTAATAGGCGTTTACTACAAAATCCTGAGATCATTGTATTGTAGGTTATAACATCAGGCTTCACTCCTTTAAGGGAGAGAGTACAAAATAAACGCCACGCATCTTCCACCTTCCCTGCCTTGCACATCCCTTCGATCATTATAGTATATGTGAATATATCAAGTTCCAGTTCACTCTTTTGCATATACTCGAAGATCACCAATGCTTTCTCTACCATCCCATGATCACAAAGTCCACCTAGCAAAATGGTGTATGTCATGATATTGGGAGGCACACCATCAGATTCCATCTGTTGGAATACCATTTGGGCAGAATCACAGTCGCCAGCCTGAAAAAAACCTTGGATAAGAGTGGTGTAAGTGACTGTGTTGCCAACCAATCCCATTTGAGACATCTCGCCGAAGAGTTGCATAACATCCTTTACCCTTTTACACTTGCAAAATCCCTTTATAAGAGTAGTATATGTCACTACGTTTGGGAGGCAATCCTTGCTAACCATCAAAGTAAACATATGCTTGGCCTCGTTTAGACGACCGTGCATGCAAAACCCGTTGATCAATGAATTGAATGTGACAATACTAGGATCTATAGACCTTTTGATCATCTCCTCGTACAATTTCTCAGCCTCTAGAAGCTTCCCCTCCTTCACAAATGCATCGATCAATGCATTGAAAGTGACCAAATCAGGGTTGATTTTCCTCATGATCATATCATTGAGTAATCTAGAGGCATCACTCCATCTACTGTAATTACAGAGGCAGCTTATGAGGGAGTTGTAGGTAACAACATTGGCTCTAATTCCTTTCTTCTCCATTTCGTTGAACAGGTTGAGAGCATCATCCACATGTTTGTATTTGCAAAGACTATCAATGACTGTGCTGTAGATTACAACATTGACCTCAATTTTTCTTTTCTCCATCTTCTTGAGCAAATTTAAAGCCAAATCAATGTCACCTCTCTTACATAGTCCATTGACTACCACACCGTAAGTAACTAGATTCGGTTGACAGCCTTTTAAAGCCATCTGCTCAACTAAAGCCACAGCTTCGGAAGCTTCGTTGTGGAGAAAAAGTCCATGGATAAGAGTTGTAAATGTAACGGTATTAGGTTGATATCCCATTTCCACCATCTGATCCACCAAAGCAACGGCATCCCAAATCCTATTCCTGTGACAAAGACCATTGAGCAGCGAGTTCAGCGTGACAACATCGAGCTCATAGCCGAGTTTCATCATCTTGCCCAAAACAGCTAAAGCAAGAGAGAGCTTATACCGTCGGCAAAAACAGTTAATCAAAATGCTGTAAGTATAATGATTATGCGGAATCCCCAAATTTTGCATCTGCTCGCCAAAAGAGATGACAACATCAAACCTCTTCATCTTAGCAATAGCACTCAACAGTTTACTGAACTCAATGATTGAAGGGCGTGGACGAGACTTGACCATAACACTGAACAACTCAACAGCATCATCTAACTTTAAATCAGGAAGCCGAGTTTTGCTCAATCTCTCTCTGTAATCATAACTATGACCAGAAAAAGCTCGTCCCGAGCAACAAAAACCGCAAAGAGCAGGAGCCGAACCTGTAATCACCCGAGTATGCCGATGAAGAAGTCTCTTCCCCGTAATCGCAACTGAGCTCCTCATCCTCTTCGATTTTAAAAATGACTACTGATACTAGAGAGTGAAGAAGAAACAGCAAAATCGCAGAATCGTTTAAACCCTATTATAATCGAGATCGAGAGCAGTCGGTTCAATGTCGATTCGGTTACAGCTGGTTTTCTTAAACCGGTCATCTCTCTTTCACTTTGTGTTATTAATTATTAATTTTGGTTTCATTTAACAATTGAACCAATCTCGGAGACTACAAAATCTTCAACAAATTCTGGGAAATTTCAATTGAATCACACTCCGGTCTAGATAACCGGAGATTCAATTGTCTGAAACGTTCAGGTCTAAATCCCATACGCAGCGTTTTAAAATTCTTCATACTCTAATTGTCTGAAACGTTCAGGTCTTGTTCTGAGAAGATATGTAATCATCTCATAGGAGCCTGGCCAAATCAGATAACTCTCTCTCTCTCTCTCTCTCTCTTTTCCTTCTCCAACCAATCTATCTTCTAAATCTTCATTGGAAAAGCTCCTAAAGTAATCTGATACAGCGTCATTATTGAAGCTGAGCTTGATCTTGGTTCTTTGTACAGAATTCTACAGCAATGTATGGTTGCCTTTTTTCAATTCACAGATTCTACCTGCTAGTAGTAGACAACAGATGTACAAAGCATATGAGACACCAATC
Source organism: Camelina sativa (assembly GCF_000633955.1). Lineage (NCBI taxonomy): Eukaryota > Viridiplantae > Streptophyta > Magnoliopsida > Brassicales > Brassicaceae > Camelina > Camelina sativa. The sequence continues at coordinate 33,060,085 of NC_025691.1, read as the reverse complement.
TTTAAACATTTGGAAACAGGCAAAGAAATGATCTCTTAATTCTTGTAAAAGTAACAACAAGCATTTCAGAAAGAAAAAAGAAAAAAAAACCCATCGGAGAGCACTATGATCAAACCAGAGCTATGTTTTCTGTAGAGCTTTTCACCCACTATACTAGTAATATTTAGCAAACGAAAGCTGAGACCGTCGGCAGAAACAGTTACTGAAAATACTATAAGTATAGAGATCATGTGTGCAATTCCCAGCTTCTGCATCTTCTCCCCCAAGGAGATGACAACGCCAAACTTCTTCATCTTAACAATAGCACTCAACAATTTATTGAAATCAACAATTGAAGGAAAGGGACGAGACTTGACCATCTCACTGAATTGCATCATCTAGCTTCAAGTCCTGTAATTTCCCATTTCTTTTCAATTTCTTCTCTCCATTGTCATAATAACTCTTTCCCCTCACCGCAACCCATCTCCTCATCATCTTCTCACAATTTTTGCTCCCCAAATCCCTAGAAAAAATCTCCGATTTGGGTGAATTGCTAAATTTGAATCAGAGTTGGTTTGTTAAACCATCCGAATATATTTGAACCGGTTTACTCAAAACAGAGTTGGTTTGTTAAACCATCCCTAAACCTCTCACGTGACGAGACGACGGGAGAGGAGATACTATATGCTGATGATGAGTTTAAGAATTAAAGAGCTAATCCCTTAATGTGCTGCTACAAAAGAGCTTAACTAAACTAACTAACTAAGGGCGTGGAAAACCCTTGGTGGAGTGATTGACTTAGGGTTCATTAATGTTTCTACGTCAGGAGGTCTGGGTAACTAAATGTTACATATAATCATTTTTTTACCGTAACAAAGTTTAAAACCTAATTAGTATAGACAAAACCAAAACGTCTCTAGCTAGTACTAATGTCTTGTACGTATTACTAGTATAGTAGTATTAGATAGATATTTGATTTGTTAGAAGTATAGTCATTGTTCTAAACATCATGTTTTTGGCCATACCATTTGTAGAACAAAATGCCGTTCTCAATTCACATTTTAAATATTTCAAGATGGTATTCAATAGTGGTGGCTGTTGGATGACTATGACATGTTCAACATCTTTGCTTGTAAAGTTAGACCATCTTCTTTATTGGTCATGCACTTATGAGTGTTTAAAAATTAAATCAATATTAAATTTTAAAAAACCACTTCTACTTTGGGGATTAATTCCAACTTTTGGTTTAAGGAAGGTGATTTTTGAGTAGGTTGCGACATGGCTCGGAGAGAGAATAAGAAGAAGCAAAACGAAGCAGCGGCAAAGCAAAGTGTGCATTGACTCTCATTCTTTTTTGTCTTCTTTCTTGAGTATTATTATGACAGAGCACATACATATATATATTTATATAGAGAAAAGAATTGTCTCTCTTTGTTATTAAAAAAAATATATATACAGTAATACTCAAATGTCCACATATAACGTTGTTGACCAATTCAGACTTTAAATCCATAAATAAATAATTATTACTATGGAACATGAATTAGTGGGGAGACAATCCCACTAATAGAGGAGACTTCTTCATTCATTCTTTGATCAAGTCAACCTCGGTTTACTCTGGTTATGAACTTTTGAACTTATTATCACCCAAATAGAGAGCGCAAATATAAACCAGTAGTTACAATCACTAGATTTGATCATAAACCCATTAGTAACGCTATCATGATTGCGATAAACGTTATCCCAAATATAAAATCTCCTGTAAAAAAAAGAAGAGCCAAAAAAAAAACAATTCAAAGCCATATCACATAACTATAGTAAATGATAAATTAAATGATCTATATGTACTGTGGCTCACCTTTTCTAACGCCAAGACTCGTTATGGTCGGTTGTAAAGCGGATATGTTATACCTGAGGAGACATTTAGGAAATAAGATCCTAGCCCAACGAGATTGGCTGCAACATTCGGAGAATTGTTGGACTACAAGTTCCAAGCACACGGTGCAATTTCTTGGATCAAGATCAGGACTACACTGGGCCATTGCCTCTATATCATACGAACCCTCCAGTTGAGACACGTGTTCTTGATCTTCCACAAAATATGGAATCGGTGACGAAGAAGACGACGGTACTTTGAGGACAAGCTCGTCTATTTTTCCAGGAAGTGTTTTGTTGAAAAATTTGGGAGAATCCGAAGAATTGATCGGAGCGTAACTAGAGGTGCTAGGTGAAGCTTCTACGAGCGAGTAGAACGAAACGTCCGAGTACCGAACCATACAGTCGCCAGAGAATATGAAAGAGCTGTCATGAGACTCGCAGGTTTCAGCGATTCCCGACGTTGCGGAATGGACACAGTCTGAACAAGATGTTTTGCTTATGTTTCCTATGCATAGGAACATGCCATAGACTGTGTTTGGTTTAAGACCGGCCGTGGCGTTGGAATAATAGCTTCCGAGAGAGGAACGGTTGCGAAGAGTGGAAAGGACGGTGTTGCGGTTCGATTGATATGCATCGGGTTCTTTGTTGCAATCGGTTAGATTTTGAGAAGGTTGGGACATGGCTCCGAGAGAGAATAAGAAGAAGCAAAACAGAGCGACAAGCAAGTGTTTGATGATTCTTGTCATTTTTCTTTTGTTATGACTTTATGAAAAGAACAAAACATATGACATATAGGTTTATATAAAGAAAGAATATACCTTATTATTTTAAATTCATTCAAATCCGAGATGTCCACATATAACGTGCTTAGACCAATTCAGAGGTTGAATCTTTATATAATTAGTATTATTTTAGTTGAACTCCATGTTTTGTATAAAAAAGAAACGTTGAATATATCGTTGCAGGTTTGTTAAGTTTTACAAAATCTTGTCTAGAGCTCTTGGCGAAATAGGAGTAACGCATCACACAGATATCTTTATTAGATTTGTTTTTTTAACATTTTTATTTCTAAACAAAAATCAATTATAGTTAGAGAACATATTTTAATATCGTATACGATATCATGTATAATATATTTTAAAAGTTAAAATTGAAAAATCAAAAATATATTATTTGTAGTAAAGAAAAATATATAAACCAAAGTGATTCACTAATTAGAGATGACATAGTATTAGTAAAGAAATATTATGAGAATGAATATGAGTGTTAATTTTCCAAAATATTAAAATGATTTTAATGTATAAGATTTTACTTTGATTTTAATAACGTTTAAATATTATATTTCTTTCAACTATAATTCAAATCATAAAAAAAGTAATTATATAACAACAATAAAATATAATATTGAAAAGAAAGGAAATTTTAACCAGAGTAAGTTAATGATCAAAATCACTTTCAGTTTGGGCCTAATTAAGTTAATGGCCCAATGAGAGAACCCACACAAACATTACTTCCTCTCGTTGACTCCTTTTTCGAACGTAAAAACGAAAGTTTAATAAACAATTTAGTATTATATTTTTCGGTTCTACTTTCGCTTGTAGTTTGATAATAAATATTTATTAACATTAATTATGTAATATTTTCTCAAGTAGCTTTAATTAGTGAATTTCCATTTAATTCCAAAAGTAACTGTTAAGTTTTCCATTTTTTTAAAACTACATCGGTAACAAAACAATTACCTTTTTTTTTAAAAAGTAAGAGAGTTGCGTTGAGTAAATTTTTGGGTTCACTTGTTTCCTTTATTTTTTAATTTGTTATTAGTAACGGTAACAATGATATTACTGTGCCCCTTATTATTATTATGCAAAACAATACTACTTTTATTACATATATAAGTAAATAAATAAATAAAAGGAAACTGATCACAACGGTAACAAAAGATATTACCTTTTTCTAAGCAAGAGAGGTGTGCGTTGAGTAATTTATATCAACGAGTTCGGGACTTGTTTCCTCTTTATACTCTACCATCGTCGTTCGTATTCTCTCTGTTTTTTCATCTCTACAACAGACTACAAACACGGTACCATCTTCTTTCTAATCTCTGATCCTCTCTTCCATATTCTTTCGTTGTCCGCATAGAATCAATCCTCTCTTACATATGCCTACTTCTTCCAATTCGTAACAATGATATATATTCTTGTTTCTTATATTTGCAGAACGATTCGTTTTAAGTAATGGATTCTGCGACTGCAAACAGGCTTAGGGTTTCCACAAGTACGTTTGGGGTCATCATCTCAGCCTGCTTCACGTCGTGTCTCCAGTTCAATGACGAACCTTCTCCTTATTTTTACCGGATCCTTAAGCCTCCCATGTTCTTGCTACGTACGGTGAGTTTTTTTTTTACTAATAACATTAAACTTCTCCCTGATAATTTAATTTGTTGGAAACATGTGTAGATCTTAGTAATTAGTTCTAAATATTATGTCTTTTATGATTGATTTAATCTCAGGTTTTTCTTTTACAGAAAAAACGTGAATGAATGAGATGATGATGGTGATGGATTCAAAAGCTGCTTTGGTGTAAACTGTAAAGTCAAAAGCACAACTAGCTAACCTAGTTCCTTATTTTACGGTGGAATCAAGAATTCGAAATCTTCCTAGTCTACTCTAATAACTGCGCCAAGAGGGCGTCCTCATGACATGACATGAGTACTCTTCCATAGCTTACAATTACAACAATCTCCTTCCTCAAATCTCGGGTTCCCAAATCCACTACTTCTCTCCTTGCAACCCCATGAAAAAAATACTGAGGTCAATTTCTATCCCATCTTTAATTTAATTTTTGTCCCTAATATTCTTTTCCTAGATTTATTTATTTATTTATTATTATTATTATTATTATAACCCACCATTGAAATATATAAAAAACTTATTTACAAATCATAAAGGAAACTTGAATTAAAATTTGCAATACGATGTGAGACTAACCGGATTTTGGATCCTGTCATTCGACCTAGTCATTGATCATTAGAGATTCCATAAGTCTAATTTGTATTCACATTGTTATGTTAATTTAGCATTCAAGTTCTTATTATGATTTGTAAATAAGTTATTTTCATAAATTTTAGTAGTTTTTAAAAATATACAAAATATATTAGAATGCTAAATCAACAAAATAATGTGAGAACTAACTAGATTTTGGATCCCGTCATTTGACCTAGTCATTGATCGTTAGAGATTCCATAAGTTCAATATGTTTTCGCATTATTAAGTTCATTTAGCATTCATATTCTTATTATGTAAAAAAGAAAAGTTTTTTTGTTTTTGTTTTAAATGGATTTAAAAGTTTTTTTTTGAGAAAAATATATTAAAATGCTAATAAATCTACAAATGAGAGCGGTTTAAGAAGAATATTTTAATCTATCAATCTTGTTAAAACATCATGGTCACTCTGGTATCTTCAATATTTTGTTAAATTATTAAAATTTGAACGGTTTAAGTTAAACCATTTTTTCAATTACGCCGGTTTATTAACAATAGAAAACCTCTTATTGCATATATGTTCCCGCTCGAGTGTTCATCACTGTTTGGAAACCCTAAAAACTGCCTATCGAGAGAAGAGAATTGCCCAAAATCACTGTCCCCAAAGAGGAAGATATTTAGCTAAAAAGGTACAATCTTTCGTTTCTTTCTTTCACTCTTGGATTTTCTCGAGAATCTACAACGAATTGATCTGTTTGCAGTTTCCTCTGTCTCTAATCGAAACTGTTTTGCGACATTAGTCTTATGTTTCTGTCAATTGTTTAGTCTTATTGTGATTTTAGCACATATAAACAGAACCCGCCAACGAATTGATCAAAGATTGTTTTTTTTTTTTTTTTTTTTTT
>NC_025691.1:32993700-33054000 GCF_000633955.1 Camelina sativa | reverse complement strand
TTTTTTTTTTTTTTTTTTTGTAAAGATCTTACCTTTTTATCTGTTTCAATGCCAATTTTGCCTCTCAATCATGGCTCTGATTTTGGGGACCATCTTGATTGATTGATCTTGAAATGTATTCAATGCAGATTCTGTAATCGAAACATGTCAGGTGATTTGGCTACTGAATGTGATGACTTCTGATGCATCTCCAGCAATCTAAATCTACAGTAATGAAGCTTGCAAGCAATTTTTTTTTTTTGCAGTTATTATATGTGGACGGGACTCCCATCATCTGCTTCATGGCAAGATTTCAAGGTCTGATTGACAAGTAATGTTTTGCTCCAACATTTTGGTTTCTGCTCCCTTGTCTTGTTTTTCATATGAAATCCATTTCAGGGTCATATGCGGAGGAGAGCTGGTGATGTGTACTTTGCTGAGGTCACTCGAGGCTGCTTTAGTGATCTTACTGGAAGTTATAAGTTATCCTCGAATTGTGGACACCACTCTTATCATTAGCACTTATTCAGGCTTTGCGCTGTGGCTGTTTGATTCAGACTTGAAAATTAACAATGGTTCTTCCAATTCCTATATATGTGCAGATCGGAGATGGTTTGAAGAATGAAGAAGATTCTATAGGAAGCTGGTGATATGTACGTTAATTTAAACTTTCTCATGCATACTTTCTTACCAATATCTTCCTATTTTAGCTTTGAGCAGTGTTCTTTTTCTCATATGACTTCTATAAATTATATGATCAGGAACCCATGGTGTCGTCGACTACACCAATTATGATGACAGGAAGTATGCTTTGTTTGCTCTGGCGTGCAGGTAAAATAATGACTATGCTTTCCCCTTTTGCACAGTTCAATGAGCACGAGTATTAAAACCTATGCTATATTTTTGTCACCAGAGGCTCATCCATTGGACTCATCATACATCATTTGTGTGATTTCATTCTCTTGTGCAGACTTTCCGTTTTAAGAATGAGAACTGCCCTAGACCAATGTGCTACAAGTGAGTTCTTCCTAGCAACAGTGTTTTTTATCTTCTTCTTCTAGTGTATAAGCTTTCATGTCGTGGTCTAACAACTTTCTGCTTTTTAGGGCCTACGGATATGGAAAGGATGGCACCCCAAATTGTGATGTCCCCGGATTTGAGATTCTATAGGAAGCTGGTAATGTGTGCTTCATGGCAAGATTTAAAGGTCTGATTTATTTGTCTTGTTTTTGTCTTTCTGAGATGAAATCCATTTTCTTGCAGGATCATATGCGGAGAGCTGGTGATGTGTGCTTTGCCGAGGCCACTCGAGACAGGTTGTGAGTCTTCTTCCTCCTTGTCCACTTCAAATCTCCCCATCCATAAGTTGTGAGTTTAATTCAGCCCCGTCTTAATATTCTTTTTTTTTTTGTAATATTCAATCACCGTCTCTTCTCTTCTACTCTCAGCATCGTTGATGAGTAGTATTGTTTTGGTGTCTTTGCAAGTGAGGAGTACGTTATTTTCATGGCGTATCTTCAGTCATCCAGACTGGTTCATCCATCACACTATTGTTTAAGGTAAACTTTTAATCATTCTGATTATTGCAGAATAAATAGCCGTTAGAACCCATTTAGCTAACGACTCTTTCTTCACTACGCAAGCCTCAATAAAGAACAAGCTACTCCTACTGAAGCAAGCACAATTAAGCCTGTCTCATGACAGTCCCAAGGACGCAGAGGTCAACAACAAAACCGCAGTGAAGACAAGGAGAGCAATCCTCGTTACATCATTATTTATTCCAGATCAAGAGATAAAAGATGACAATAAATTATTATATTGGCTCCTTGCCCAAGCCTTACTGAAGATCAGTTAAAGACGAAGCTTCTCAAGATCAGCTTCTTTTGGTTATAATTAGCTTTCTTTTGTAATAGTTTGTTTCCGCTTTTGAATCTAGTGGCTACTCCACTAACTTGCTCGTTTGTAATGGCTTTTGTATGAATTATGATATAAAGTTAAAACAGTGGAAGTGAATTGATTGATAAGCGTCGGGTTCTTTGTTACAATCGGTGAGATTTTGAGAAGGTTGGGACATGGCTCCGAGAGACAATAAGAAGAAGCAAAACAGAGCGACAACAAATTGTTTAATGATTCTTGTCATTTTTCTTTTGTTATGACTCTATGAAAAGAACAAAACAGAGGACATATAGGTTTATATAAAGAAATTTTAAATTCATTCAAATATCCGTGACTGTCCACATATAACGTGGTTAGACCAATTCAGAGGTTGAATCTTTATAAAACTAGTATTATTTTAGTTGAACTCCATGTTCTTGTATAAAAAAATAAACGTTGAATATCGTTGCAGGTTTGTAGTGTGATGAAGCCAAAGGCAAAAGATAAAAGTTTTACAAATCTTGTTTAGAACTCGTAGTGAAACAGAAGGAGTAACGCATCACAATCATTAAACTGTTTTTTTTTTTTATGTATTACACAAATCATAATTTATAATCCTTTAGTCATCACATATGATCACACAAGTGCAAACACCTAAACTGCTATTTTTAAAGCAATCTCCCAAATATTTCTTTCCTATTAGTCTATTAGACAAGAATATATATAAATAACATATCACACGTCACACACATTAAATACAAATATTTATAATCATTGGATTGGATCATAGTCATAGAGCCACAAGTGCTAACACCGAAGTTGTCATGGCTGTAATGAAAATCCTCCTAAAAATTTCGTTTCCTGCAATACAATTATACAAAGAAAAGCCAAAACAATACATAAACGTTTTAGTTCCTCATTCTGTTATCTTCCTCATAGTTAGATTTGATTATGAATGATATAAACCTTTCATAACGTTAATAGACGATGCGCCGCTTGGTGACTGAGAACTTGGCAAACCGGTTGTATCATACTTCAAAAAACATTTAGGAAGATAGAAGTGAGCCCAACGAGCATTGGTACAACAGCCTGAGACACTTTGGGCTGCAAGTCTCAAGCAGGCGCTGCAATTTGCTGGATCAAGATCAGGACTACACTGAACCATTGTGTCTAACGTATACGAGCCCTCAAAGTCATTCACGCGTGATTTATCCTTCACGTAATAAGGCGTAGAAGAAGACAAAGAAGACTTTGATGATGTGAGGATAATTAGTTGCTCTAACTTGGTGGATAACGTTTTTTGGAACGAACTAAAAAGAGAAGTAGGAAAAAAAGCGACAGGGTATTTAACGACGTAAGGCCCGTCTTCTACGAGGGTGAAGAAGGAAACGTTGGAGTATCGAACCATACACTCCTCGTAGTATATTATAGCAGTTTTTCTATAAGTGCAGTTATTTTTAGTGATTTCTAGGGTTGCCGTCTTGACACAGTCCGAACAAGATGTTTTGGTGAGGTCTCCACGGCAGAGGAACATGCCATGGACTGTGTCGGGGCTAAGACCGATTGTGGCATTAGAATAAGTTCCAAGGGAGGAACGGTCACGGAGAGAAGAAAGTAGGGTTTCACGGTTTGATTTGTATGAGCTGGTTTGTGTGAAGTTGTCGGATAATTTGTCGTCACAGAAAGTGTGCATGTGTTGAGGCTGAGACATGGTTTGGTGAGAAAAGAGAGAAAATAAGAAAAAGAAGCAAAACAAAGGAGCAGTGTATCTGATGAAAATTGCCATTTTTGGTTCTTTCTTGTTTGTGAAGGTAGGACAAAACGGAGCAGAACCTAGCCATATATATAGGGAAAAATCTTCTAATATTTTTAATTTCATTCAAATATGTAACGTCCTATACCAATTCAGAGGGAGAACATATATATATTTTTATTATTTCAGATGAACAGTCAGATGATTTCATCAATAAGAGTTCAATTCAAATATCTGAACAACAAACATCATCTTTTATTACTTGTTCTTGAAAGTTGGGATTATGAAAAAATCATAAAGTTATCACAATATTATGCTTCGTTAGCGTATGAAACAAAACATAGACTTGTTCTATTCAATTTTAGAAGACAAATTAATATTTGTTGATGCATAAAAAAAGAAAATTCCAAGAGTCTTCATTTGGAATTGCTGTGGTATTTACAAAAAAGTATGACAATAATCATATTATAAAAATTAAAATAAATTACTTAAAAAAATTCATTTAGTTGAGAATTCAACTTAAATTTATTTTATTTAGAGGTATTTTTTCTGTTAATATATGGAGTAGAGATATTTGCATTGCATCCGTTGAAGATCTAGATATATATAATAAGTGGTCTCCTAGTTAGAGATCACAAATCAATACATGAAGCTCTAGCATCCAAATAAGCATCGACAGCACATATAAAAGTCCATTTAGCTAAAAAAAACCATCAAACATTCACTCAGGCGATAAAACAGAAAAAAAAAAACAAAAAAAACTGAGATTCCTACTAATGTCATCAAGAAAGTTTACTGATTCGTCATTACCCAAACATATTGAACCTCATTTTCCCAATGTTAGGGTTTTGGAATACCGCTTTACCAAATGGGCTATCAGTCTCTGATGCAAGCATGTATTGTGTTAGATCAACTGAAGATGTGTTTGAGCTGATGAATATTGGATTAATGAATAGAACTGTAGGTGCTACAGCTCTCAATGAAAGAAGCAGTAGATCACACTGGTTTGTATACTTTATCTCTGAAATTTTATTACTTACCGTCTGTTATTGTCTAAATTTAACTAAACAATGTTGGCTATAATCTCATGTGTTCTTTATGTTCATGTACGTGGCGTCGATGTGGAAACAGACTCAGTTTTGCGTGGTAGTTTGCATTTAGTTTTGAGTTAAAATTTTGTTTAAAACCTAATTAACAGCTAAAGACACTTAGTTAAAAGTTAAAACAAAGTTTTGGTCATGATATTTATATGTAGATCCTGATTTAGTTCTCCTTTTCTATATTTCTATCCTAGTCAAAACAAAAATTTGGTCATGATATTTATATGTAAAACTTATTTAGAAAATTAACTTTTTTTTTTTGTTTCTTTTTGGTGCTCTTAACCATGTAGTCATTGATATTTCTCCTGAACTATATAACTTCAAAAAAAGTTTAGAAAAATATGTATATATATTTTTTGACATTAACAAATATATATGTTTTGACAAATATATATTTGTACTTCTTAAATAAAAGTCAACACGATTTGTTTTTATAAATATCATCCAATTCAATTGCCTCGAGTTCCACGAAAACGACGTGGATATATCATACTATTACGTTGACTTCGATCAAGAACCAACGTACGGACGGATTATCTTAATTTTTAGAAGCTAACACATATCATAGGAACACAAATATGTCATGATTAGTTTATAGTCCTAGACGTGTTAATGAACATATATAGAGAGATTATAAGCAGAACAAAGCCTTCTCAAGAAGAACAGAGAATACAAAGAAAAAGAAAAAGAAAAAAGAAAAAGAACAAGCTGGTGGTTTGTTTTTGCTTTCGAAAAATTAGGGGTTTTCAAAGAAGATGAGAGATCCAAAAAAAAAAAATTGCTCAAACAAATATAAAGAACAGAAATTAAAAAGTTACCGTTACAGATACCCGTTACAACAATCACATAGTGTTTTTTTTTTTTTTTAACTGCCTAATAATTTATTTGATGGGACTGACTTACGTCGTACGTTTTGCTGTGTAATTTTGGCTCTCTTAATTCCTTGTGACTCCAAATATTAGTTTATTTTGATATATTTTATTGGATAAATTTAGGTGTTTATAAAACTGATAAATTAATTAGGTGTTTATACAAAATATATGTCCCTATTAATTCCATGCTTAATAGAGAGATTTATTGATGTTGATACTTAGTTAAAAATCAACAGAGGAATATGGGTGTTCGTTAAAAAGTCAGGACATTTTTCAATTAAGCGAAAGAAAGAAAAAAAACACATATAGTTGGTATTATTTACTATTTAAGAGGATAGATAATCAAATAATCATCACTGAGATAGATTATGTGTTATGGAGTCGTGTTTTCACTTTTAAAATGGTTCCAAAGTTTAAGTTATCAAGTAAAATAATTTAAGGCTTTTCATTGTCAATACAGAGAGAGAATCATATATTCATATATAAGATCACCTAGAATAGAATTTTTTTTTTTGCTAAAGATTATAAAATACTTCTTTATAAACAATATTATAAACTGTATAATTAATTATTGTTTCTATGGAAATGAGTTTTTGTGTATTGCATTTGGTCAAGTTTTGAAAGTTAATATGCTTATATAGAAAATTTGACTTTTGAAGGACACATATAGTAATATTGTTCAGTCAAATTCCTTAGTCAAATATCAAAATAGCTAAGGTTGACTTTTAATCCTTAAACTCTCTCCCTAGAAATTTGGATATAAATGAACGTTGAGACTTGAGATCAATGGAATAATAACACATCATAACACACAATATTGTACAAGTCTTTGTTTCTTTTCCAAACACTCGCCCGTCTAGACTTTGCAGCAAGAAACATGAAAAGCTCATTCACGTTCACCATCTTCTTCTTTGTTCTTCTCCTTACCTCTTGTTAGTAATCTCTTATTATAAAAAAAAATATTATTTATAAATGTTGTGAAAATAATGAGTGAATAATGAGTTTGGTGTGTAATATGTACATATAGGTGTGGTGATGAGCGCGAGGATGCAAGAGAGCACAAACGAGATATTGAAGCCTATAACATGCAATACCAATGAAGACTGTGCTAAGTATTGCAAAGGTCCAATCCACAACTGCATATTTCACACTTGTCAATGCGTACCAGGAAATCCTAATTGTTGCTAGATAAAAAGTACCCTCCTCCACACATAGTCTCTAAAATTCTTATGTTTCTGATTCAGTATCTTTTGCATAAATTGGATTCCACCAAAAAGAATGAAATGAAATTATGTTTCCTTGTTCGTCTACTTAATTTCGTAATTGCATATTCACAAGACGCAAAATCGCTAGACTTTAAACCGTAGAACTATATAACTCAGCTGTATTATTTAATATGAAAGATATATAAAATTATGAAAGAAATTACTTCTTCGAGTCATGAGGAAGAAAGAAGAACAAACATGAAACATATCGGGTATGGTATCTTACGGTGAATCAATGCATATAATGTCGTCATATGCCGTAAGACACCATACATACTAGCTGTATCATGTATTCATGTTTGCCATTTCATACTCAAATGTTTCCTTCTCCTTTTCCAGTAAGCGTTTCATACTCCTTCAGTAAAGCGTTTGATTCGTATGAAGTGGTTAGTGTGAAGTTGTTGGTAGGATTGCAAAAAGTAAACATGTGTTCAGGTTGTGAGACATAGTTTAGTGAGATAACAAAGAGAAGAAAAGAAGTAAAACAGAGGAGTAGTGAGTGCAATTACGGTTCTTGCCATTTTGTTCTATGTTGTTTAACAAAACAGAGGAGATAGGAATTTAAAGTACAAGGAAGATAGCTTTTTTTTTTGTTGATTTATTCAAAATTATGTACAAATAATGATTGGTATTATACCAATTCAGAGGAAAAATATGTAAAACTAATATTGTTTTTCATCCACGATAGCAATATCTTTCTTTACTAAGACACAAAGTCATGAAGTTAACAACTGTTTTTTCTTTTTTTTTTTAATAATTAATCGAAACAGAGACTTAGTCCTACAACTTGGAAGAAAGAGTTTTGATTCAGAGAGTAAAGAAATTACTGCAGATTCATGGCGGCGAACGGGAGAAAAAGGTAACCTTGAACAGGATAGGCTTGAAGTGCTGGAGTAGTGCCTTGAATAGCAAGATTTGTACCAAAATTCATAGGACCAAAACCAGTGGTAGGAAAGAACATCCCGGGAGGAGTTGTTGCAGCTGATGGAGGAGTTGTGCCTTGAACAGAAAGAGGTGTACCAAACATCATAGGACCAAAACCAGTGGTAGGAAAGAACATCCCGGGAGGAGTTGTTGCAGCTGAGGGAGGAGTTGTGGCACCATTAAATGTGAAATTACCAGAAGCAGAGGAGCTACTGGTTGCTCCACATGCAGTGCATCCGTGTGCTGGAGGAGGAATAGTAGCGGTTTCATGGGGTCTCTGAACACTCGAGTTAATCGGAGGAACTGTTGTGGATGGTGGTGAAATAGAGCTCTGATACCGGGTCATACCAGGGAAAAAACCAGTTAGGGTTGTAAAATCAAAGTTTGGCCTTGAGCCTATGGGAGAGGTATGAGCACCAGGAAACAACCCACCTGTAACATGAGATTTAAGTCAAAATTACAGAGAGAAATAAAAGAGAAAAATGTTAATAAAAGATTAAACTGGATGAGTTAGTTAGTTAAATTACCTTTGTCTCCTCGCTTGTAATCATCCCACCTTAGTTCTTCATGGCTTTTATGTTGATACGGCTTGGAAGCAGATATGGAAATATATTTTTCTTCGCCTTTTCCAGTGGAGAGATCCCAAAGAGGTTTGTTTTGTCCATCATCTGTAGCTGTAGGCGCATAACCAGGAATTCTACTACCTTGTTCAGTGTGGTTACTCCATCCATGAGATGCAAAAAACGGCTGGGATCCAATATTGGGATTGCTGCTGAATATAGAAGGTGATGAAAAAGGCGAGCTCGGCGACGCAGTAGTAGCTCCATTGAAACCAAAAGGTTGAGGACCTACTCCACCTACTGAACGACCAGCCAAATTTGGTGGATTTGGGCTTAATAGGTTGGAGGAAGTCCCAGGCAAGTAACCAACACCAAATCCGGGAAAAGAAGTGTTCGCTCCAGAGTTGGAGCCAAACTGTGAATGAAGACCCTCTGTATGTGTATCAAAGATAGATCGGTGGTTTTGTCCGAAACGGTTTGAAAAGGAGGGTGCTGGTGGCGTGTATCCAAAAACAGAAGTAAAAGCTGAAGAGCCACTCGCCGGAGATGCTGCGACACAACCAAATCGGGAGAATGCGGAAGTGCTAGATGCACCAAAAAGTTGCGTTTGCCCAAAAGGTGAAGCACCAAAAACTGGTCTAGTGGTTGAGGAGGAAGTTACTGGCGGGATACCAATATCAGGTCTTGCGAAAGCAGGGTTGCCAAACCTTGTGGAACTGCTAGATGCACCAGCTTGGACGGGATCTTGAATTGGCCCTAATAAAGTTGGTGTGGGAGCAGAGGATGCACCAACCCCAAATAAAGTTGGTGTGGGAGCAGAACTAACCGATGTAAAAGCAGGTGCGGATCCGAATAAAGAAGAACTTTGAGGTGGAGATGAAGTTGAAGATGTGGAAGTGGCAGATGCACCAGAACCAGTATTAATTTGGACAGGAGCTTTAAATATAGATCCACTTTGGAAGGTGGCTGGGGCAAGAGATTGCGTTGGTCCAAAACTAACAGATGTGGTGGCAACAGGAGCTGGAGATGAAGTTGAGGATGTGGAAGTTCCAGATGCACCAGAACCAGAACTAGTAGCTAGTACAGGAGCTTGGAAGGAGGGAGACCCAAATGCATTAGCGATAGTTGCGGCAGACTGAGTTGGGGGGACAGATTGCACTGGTCCGAAGCTGAATGGTGATGATGTTGATGTTGAAGTAGGAGCAGGAGCAGATCCAAAGCTGAATGGTGATGAAGTTGATGTTGAGGTGGAACCAACAGCAACAGAATGATGTGCAGGAGCTTCTTGAACTGGTCCGGGACTAGTAACGGGAATTGAAGTGACGGATGAGCCAATCACACTGCGCGGTTGAGATTCTTGGCTATTATTGAGCCAGCCTGAAGTGCGGCAATGGTAACAGTTTCTGCACTCTGGCTCAGAAAAATCAATTCTCATCTTTCTATCTCGATCTTTCAAACTGTTAACAAAGAAGACAACAAACGAAACACGTCAATCTAATATCAGAGGATAACACTCACATAAATTGAATCGAAACCCTAAATCCAGATCCTTTAATATGCACTCAAATCTAAGGGATTAGATGAGAAAGCAGCGATTTTTAAATTCAGAACAGAGCATTATCATTGAATCGATAGTTCTAAACGAAAACAGAGAATTCAAGGAGAGACGGTAGCGAATCGATGAGGAAACCGTACGTGAAAAAGCGTGCAAAAGAAGTAAGTCAAGAACCCTAGTTACGAATAGATCTAAACCCAAATCAAGACAGATAAGATTAAGGAAACAGCGATCGGTAATCAAAATCGAACCTTTGAACAAAGTTAGGAAGCGGAGCAACGGTCCAAGAGAGATTGAAGGAGATTCAGAAATCAAGGTTAGGGTTTGTGTGAAGAAGAAGAAAAAAAAAGAGCACTTTGTGGTTTCAATTTATAGGAAACGATCTCCTCACTTTGCCTGCGTCGCTCTAACGCTTCCTCGTAAGATTGCTTTTCTTTTTTTCTTTTTCCTTTCTTTGTTCTTGCGACGTTGTTTTAACGCTGCACTATTAATTTCATGAAATCTCCATCAATTTAAAAATATATATACATTTCAAGTCAAACTAAGAGTCAATATATATATATATTTTTACTTATTAAAACAGATAATTATAATTTTACAAATAGGAAAATTTACTTTACATAAGAAAATATAAAATGTGCTTATTATACATAAAATTTAAATTCTGAATGAAACATATTGTTTTTCTTTTATATATCAAAATCAAAATAATTATTTATTTTATCAATATTGGACCACACCAGAACCAACTTAGTAGCCAAATTTTTACATATAAAAATACTGTAATTTCATCACAAAATTCAACCAATACTTCCATATAACAAAAAGCACTAAACGGATACATAATAATAATGCAACAGTTTCCATGCACACTAAAATGAATCAGCTAGCTGATCATATATAATGAATCAAACATGCAAAAAGGTTCAATAAAATCAATAATAACGCATAACTCTCAACGAATAGACTAGGTGTGTGATACGTTCGTTATCGTCCAAAAACATAGCTCATAGCCCAAAACAATACAATCCACTAGAGAAGAATTAGGATGAAACAACATCAAACTCTGACAACTCTAAAATATTGCTTTTTAGAGTATAATTTTTGTTCTTTGTTCTTCTCCTTGGTCAAGTTTTGAAAAGTTAATATGCTTAGATAGAAATTTTGACTTTTGAAGCACACATATACTGTATGTTGTTCAGTCAAATATCAAAATAGTTAAGGTTGATTAACTTTTTTTTCTTTTTTTTTTTTTTGACCAGAGGTTGATTTCCTTTTAAATATGAAACTCTCTCCCTAGAACTTTGTATATAAATGAACGTTGAGATATGAGATCAACAACACACAATATTCGTACAAGTCTTTGTATCTTTTCCAAACACTCGGCCGTTTAGACTTTGAGCAGCAAGAAACATGAAGAGCTCCTTCACGTTCACCATCTTCTTCTTTGTTCTTCTCCTTACCTCTTGTTAGTAATCTCTTATTAAAAAGAAAAAAAAAATATTATTTATAAATGTTGTGAAAATAATGAGTGAATAATGAGTTTGGTGTGTATATGTATATATAGGTGAGGTGATGAGCGCGAGGATGCAAGAGAGCACAAACAATATATTGACTATACCATGCAATACCAATGAAGACTGTGCTAAGTCTTGCAGAGGTCCATTCCACAACTGCCAAAATCATAGTTGTCAATGCGTAGAAGGAAATCCTAATTGTTGCTAGATAACACCCTCCTCCACACATTGTCTCTAGAAGAAAATGCTTATGCTTCTGATTCAATATATTTTGCATTGGATTAATTCCACCAAATAATAAAATTATGCTTCCTTGTTCGTCTACTTAATTTCGTAATTGCATATTCAGAAGACGCAGAAATCGCTAGACACTAAACCGTATTACTAAAACTCAGCTGTACTAAAATATGACAGTGGAAACTGTTCTGCCTTGGCAGCTTTTCTTGTAGTAGATCAGATGCATTGTTCCCAAACCTCGTCTAAAACCATTTTTTCTTGACAGATTTTCATGCTTAAGGCCACTTCTTCTTGCACAGTTGATTCCACAAGATCTTCTTCATATGGTTCTGACTCTAAGCAGATTTGAGTTGAAACTTGCATCTGTCGTATTAGTGAAGGTTCTTTACCTGAAACATTCAACCGCTGTTCACCGAGGTCCTTACTGCTTCTACCACCAATGTAGCAGTAAGATTCTTTACATGGATTCTTTATGGTGCTTGAAACACACACACAAGTAAGTTTGGGAACACCACTCCCTAGTGAATGTTGCACTGGCTGAAAAGGTGACGAAACACTTGCCGCAGATGTACAAAAAAGTGATGCAGTAGTCGATGGATTTGGTCCGAAAAGGTTAGTAGAGGAAGATGCTGGCGAGTAATCCAAACCACATCTAGCTAAAAAACCTTCACACTTTGTAGGTGCTGAGGTGCTTGAAGCACAAACAGAAGTAACTGGTGTTGTACCAAAAACTACTGTAGTAGTAGTAGAGGAAGAAGATGCTGGCCAGACACCAACATCAGATCTGACCCATTCAATACCGCATCCTGTAGAAAATGAATTAATACCCCAAGGCATATCTTGCGCTGGCTCAAACGGTGAAGAACGTGGAGGTGCTGGGACATAACCAATGGGAGGAAGCTTAAGGATGTTGAAGTGCTAGGCGCACCAGAACCAAAAGTAGCTTGGACAGGAGCTTGCACTGACCCGAATTTAGGTGGTGTGAGAGCAGAAGATGCACAGAAACCGGAAGTGGTTGGACCAGGAGCTTGCGTTGGAGCAGAACTAACATCAGGAGCAAATCCGAATGGTGAAGAAATGTGAACTGGAGATGATGTTGTTGAGGTTGAAACATTAACAGCAGAATCATATCCAAGAGCTTGAACTGGTCGGGGACTAACCGGCATTGAATTGACTGATGAGCCAGTCACATTGCTCAGTTCGGATTCTTGAATATTGATTATGCCTGAAGTGCGACAATGGTAAAAGTTTCTGCATTCTGACTCAGAAAACTCAATACTCATGCTTCTTTTGATCTTTCAAACTGTTAAACAAAAAAAAAGAAACAAAAATTTGGTAAGGATCAGAAATGAAATCGAATTGCAAAGCTACGGAACATAAGCCCTAAATCCAGATCCTTTAATAATCGATTGATCTCTCTTCTTGTATCATTGAATCGATAGTTCTAAATTTCGAAAACAGAGAACTAAATTGGTATGTGAAAGCGTGCAAAAAAAGCAACTTAAAGAACCCTAATTGCAAAGAGAGAATATGACCGAACCCAAATCAAGCAAAACGAAGACAAAACAAGATCAGTACGACAATTGTTGCAAGAATCGAAATCACTCAAAATTGTCAAGAGTTTAATGAAAGACCGAACCTTTGAACAAGTAGGAAGCAGATCAACGACGGAGAGATTAAATGAGAAGCTTACGGATCAGAGAAACAACAATGGTGCGGTTTCAATATCAGAGAACTTTTGTGGTTCCATTATTAAGGAAACGATTTGTCTTTGACTTTGCCTCCCAAGATTGTTGTTTTTTTTTTTTTTGGCAAACCCTTTTTTTCTGTTCTTATTTTTTTTAACTTCTTGAAGTTATAATCTACAAAACAAAATTTTTATTTGCAAAATTTTAGAATTTTATTGATTTGTATATATTATTTTGTCTCTTTAACTTGGCCATGTTTTGAAAAATTAGATTGTTTAACTTTAAAGTTTAAACAGAGAAATGATTTTGGAATGAAATATACAATATAGTTTAATCACATTAAATCGGCTTACTCAAATATCAAAATACTTAGGTGAATTAATTTCCTTTTAATCAAATCAACTCCCTAAATTTGGTATATCACCAACAAAATTTTACAAGTCTTTGTCCTTTTAAGCAGCAAGAAACATGAAAAAAGGTCCAATCCACAACTATGACATACTTGTCAATGATATAAACGTTTTGAAAGAACTGACTTCTTTGAGTAATGAGGAAGAAAGAAGAACAAACATTTTCCGGTAGATTCTTGATGATACTTAATTATTTGTATGGTATGTATAATGACTATATATATATATATATATGCACATAAGACTATAAGAGGAAGCTAGAGATTACTATGTGATGTGTCTTAAACTCTTGAAATCGGAGAGAAGGTGACATTAGGCATGAAAGAAGAAGGGACATCTCTTGTATTCACCGGAGTTTCCATGTCGATAAGCTCCCTGAGTGAACTGCATCTAGACAAAGAGTTGCTTCTTTCTCCTCTTGAGACTTCACTTCTGTGCAGCTCGGCTACACAGACAGAGAATGCTTGTAATGCTGAGAGCTTTGCGTGGAAGTTAACTTCATATTGTCCTTCTCTGATGAATGCCATTGTCATTGCTGGTGTGGTCTCCTTCTCACCCTGAAACACAGTTTTGTTTTTATATGTCAAGATCAAGAAAGAGACAAGTTGATACATTACACTTTAGTACCACAAGAACAAATTCTTACCTCTATGAAAAGTTCCAAACCCTGATGATTGTTGGTGAGTTCTGGAGATTCTAGGACAAAAAGATGACATCCCATGTCCCATCCGCTACAGTCACAGCCTCCACCTGATCTCCATCTCTGCAGTATCGGTGTAGGACATGAGTTTTCGGTATCAGGTAAACCGTGGTTTCCTGTTGGAACTATGACTTTCATCTCACGATGACTCGAGAGTTTGCTGTCTGAAGAAGAGTCTTGAATAACAATTGCTGCAATCTCTAGGCCTGGATGTAACTCTGAGGCTGTCCAAGGATCAGATGCAGAGGTCTCTGAATGTTTTGATAGACTACGCATCAATCCTCGGCTGAAACTATTCTGCCTCGGCAGCTTTTCTTGTCTTAGATCAGATGCAGAGTTCTCTGTCTCTGAGAATATCGATTGACTCAGGTCTAATCCTCCTCGTCTGAAACTGTTCTGTCTTGACATGTTTTCATGCTGGAAGCCACTTCTTCTTGCACGTGCAATGTCGAAAAGAACGAATTCTGACACAGTTGATTCCACAAGATCTTCTTCATATGGTTCCGACTCTAAGCAGATCTGAGTTGAAACTTGCATCTGTCCTATTAGTGAAGATTGTTTACCTGAAACATTCAACCGCTGTTCCCCAAAATTCTTATTGCTTCTACCACCGAGATAGCGAAACGAATAGACAAACCGGGAGTCATTATCATCCATTCTTGCACTGGCCATATATACATCATCAGGGCGGTCCAGAGAAAAGGTGAAAACAGGCATCCCAAGTTCATATTCGATACTGAGATAAGCATGTAGATGAACAGGTGAAGACTTTCTCATCAAGGATTTGTTTCTTGAGACCATTTCACCTGATTTAGGTATCAGAGGATTTCGATTTGAAAACGGATTGGACAGTTTTTTGATACGGCTAAACCAGCTTGTTGAGCTTGAACTGTTAGTAGAAGAATACTGATTGCTTCCCTTTGAAGAAGACATAAAGGGCAATTGTATTCTAGCAGAGAATGACTTTTGCAATCTTGGTTCCATGTTTCTCTCTGAGCCTAAAGGCTTAGCTGATCGTTGTTGTTGTTGCTGTTGTCTCCCATTGGTGTTCAACCGTACCCCGAAAAAACCACCAGAAGAATATTGCTCCACTGAAAACTTTTCAGCATCTGACATGTTCCTTCTGCTTCTCTCCTTGGAGCCCTGATTGAAGAAACCATGTCCCTCCTTTGCCTTGTTTCCCGGTTTTGGAGGTTTCTTGCACGAGGTGTTAAGCACTCGATAAAACATAAACTCATCCTCTTCCCCTGGCTTTTTGGAATCGAAGAAATCTCGTAGAGTAGGAAGAACATTTTCAGAACTCTGTGCCATCTCTTTTGCTGCTTTTTGTCTAATTTAACTAATCTCTATTACCATTAGAAAAAATGACCAAACTTTTCTGCAGAAGATTTGTTCAAGGCAAGAACATGTATCAGTACTGTAATACCAAAGAAGCTAAACCAAACAAACAAGAGAATGCAAATGAGAATGTAGAAAGGACCACTTACCAATCACAGCAAAATCTGACTGCAACTTCTTGAGGAAACTGTCACTGATTATGAACCGTTTCGAAAATTGCAAAATCTTTACGCTCTTACAGATCTAGAGCCCCACCACAAGGAACATAGGAATCAAGTAGTTGTGAATGTAATGAAAGCAACAGACAAAAGTTACACAATAAAAGCTATATTTCACTTGCATTCTAAGCCAATCATAGAAAGGGTGTGCAAAAAGTAACAATCAAATACCAATTGATGGGTTTCAGAGTAGTGATCCTCAAGGGTGGTTTAAAGGAAAGACCTTTAATCATATGCATCATAACTAATTGATGACCGTTGCATTAAAATAGGAAAAGTACGTACAGGCTCTCTCTTTCAATTATCCTATATTTAATAGTTTCCTCATAGAAAATCATGTATTTTGCTTTGTTAATGGGCCTTTACAGGCGCTTAGATAGAAGCCCAATTTTCTAAACGTCTAAGGGTCCATAGCTCAGTGGTAGAGCATTCGACTGCAGATCGAGAGGTCACCGTTTCGAACCCGGTTGGGCCCTTTTTTGTTGTTAAAGCTAATATTTTATTTTTAATGCTAAACAGGTGTCGTACAACATTATATGATCATTGTTGATTTTGTTAGAATAAATACAACTAACTATAGAAAACTATTTATATTCCTATGACTAATTAATTGTTACATATATGCCTGTGTTTGTGACCTTGGGAGGGTAAGTATGAAACAGTATTGAGAGATCTGAAGAAGGAATCCAAGACAAATAAGAAACAAGAACAATTCCAGATATGTAAATCTCAAAAGATCATTAAAAACCCCAAAAATGCTCTCTTCTTTACATTACATATTATAAAACATAGATTACAAATCATGGAAGAACCCATCAAAGCAAATTCACAACCACACCATTTCCAGTTTTTTTTCCGTCAAAGTACGCAACTTTTTCTTCTATATGTCAGGGAAATGTTCATCATGCTAGTAACCGAAAACAGAAAAGGAGTCCAATTCGAGGTAGTAAACCAAATGAATGCTTCTAGTATTTGAAAGAAAATAAGAAGTAAAGGAAAGAGATATGAGACGAAAACCCGAAACTGACCAGTGATGATGATGATGATGATGATGCACACGATAAGAGAACTGAGTTGTAGCTTCTACTTCAGAGGATGATGGTGAATTTTGATCTTATTTCTGCAAAAGCCTACGGGGCGTTTCGGTTAATGTAAGGAGATACTTTTAGTTTCCTCTTTGTGTTTTCCCGTTACCATCATCATCATAGTGTGTTTCTTTTGCTTTCGAGCATTGTTCCGTCTTTAAGAGCAGCATGTGCTTCGTTCTCTTGTCCTAGAGCTGATAGAGCTACAGATTGAAGATAGGATGCGATATGCCAAGCAGGAGATATCACTTGGGCTTGCATTGCATCATTCAGCGCCTCTTGGGGCATCTCATTCATTAGGTAACACAGACTTCTTCTTGCATATACAGTTGGGGAAACCATTGTCCCGCCCTCAATGAACTGTCCAAACACATTTTTTCATCAGTTTATGTCATAAGGTTGCACAGATTTACAACACTACCTTTTATCTGGAAACTTAAACTGAAAAGACACAAAACAATGGCAGTAGAAATGATCTAACCTGGGTATAGCAGTCAATGGTATTTACAAAGTCTTTATGTCGGAAAGCAACATCACCCTTTTTCTTGTAGTTCAGCGAGTCTTGCATCTGATTGGTCCACATCTGGAACGAAAGCTGAAATTTTTGCCGAGGAACAAGCAAACAAAAAAAGGTGATCAGATTGCAACAAGGAATACACAGTGAGACAATTACGAGAGTATAATTAATAACAAGGTTAAGAATTAAGAAAGAAACCTCTGTGGCTGCACCCTCATCATCTTTATAGCTAAGCTTTTCAAGAATCTCATGTATGGCAGTTAGATCTGTTCTTAGGCACGCCTCTCCAAGTGGTGAAAGGGGTGTGGTTGAGGCGCTGCTTGGTATGCCCATCAGTTCATGAGAAGGAGTCTTACATGAATAAACCAGTTTCTTATTAGTGTCGGAAATAATCTTCTCGAAAGCAAAAAAAGATAAGTAATCAAAAGATAAGAAGAGCTTGCGAAGGATAGATGGAAAGTAGACAAGTTAATGGTAGCAGGAAAGCACCTCAAGATCCCTCTGTAGTGGGATCATTGCAGTAACTAGAGACTTCGGGTTAGGACGCTCTCGGGGCTCATACTGCAAGCATCTAGAAGCTAACCGTATTAGTTCAGTCCCGTCGTCACTTGAAAATTGACCCTCTAAGCATGAATCGATCAACATTTGAATGTTCCTGTCCCTTATGAGGTCCAGCGCCTAATAATACACAGAACACGTAAAATGTTAGTCAAGATGCACTTTTCTCCAGGGAGTTTGATCGATGCTCAACAATGATTTGGTGGAGATTAATTGATTTAGTATCTTAATCATAAGCTTACATGGCTTGGAGGAATGTGTTTTCCACTAAGAAGATCAAGCAACAGAGTTCCATAACTGTACATCACACTTTCTGGTGTAACCCGACCTGTAGAAACAAACACACAAACTAATATGTCAAAAGAAAAAGCTATCCAAAATCCAAATAATGGAAACTGGATATGCAAAACTTCAAGTAAATACCTGTTCTGAGATACTCGGGAGGAGTGAACGCCAGATTGGTACTATAACTCTTCCCGTCTCTACTATTTTTCATCAGACCAAAGCACGAAAGTCTTGGATTTGAGTCCTACAAAAGACAAAACATGATTATTTTCATATATGCACATATTAACACAAAAGACAAAACATGATTATTTTCATATATGCACATATTAACACAGAAAAAAAGTAAGAAGTGAAGCTGAACTTACATCATCAAAGAGAACTCTGTAAGCATTCAAGTCGTGGTAGAGCGCACGTCCTTTGCCAGTACAATATTCTAAAGCTTGAGCAATATGTAAAGCTACTCTTAGTCGCATCGCCCACTTCATCGGTTGTGACTCCCCTAAAACCCCAAAATAATAGTTAAATACAGAAGCGTATAGCTAAAAAATAGTTAGTATATAAGTTCAGGAACTTACAATGGAAAAGATGCTTGGCCAAAGTTTCATTGGGCATAAACTCAGCAACAAGAAGTCTCTCCTCACCTTCATAACAACATCCAAGAAGATTTGCCATTCTATAGTTCCTTAACTGACCAACAGCTCTAGCTTCCTCCTATAAAGAAACAACATCCAAGAAGAGATTCAGATTGACGCAAAAAAAGGTAAAAAGACTTTATAAAGCAAGAAATTAAAGAAGAAAGGCTATTTAATACCAGAAACTGACGAGAATCAGGCCAAGCTTTCCTATTAAACCTTTTAACAGCAATACGTCTTTGATTATCCAATTTGCCTTTATAGACAACATTTGGAGCTTTTTCACCATGCTCTGAAACTATATTCTCTGCAGCAAATCCTGATGTAGCGTTCCTTAACGTCTCAATTGAGAATTCACGAAACTGAGGCAAATCATTCCCTTCACCTCTCCTATCCTCATCTAAGAAACAATAACAAAGTCCACTATCATTAACACAAATCAATCATAGAGAAACCAAACAAACCCTAGAAAAAAAAAACAAAAAAGACTCGATCTTTACCTAACCCTGTGACTCCTCCATGATTATTAGATCCTTCAGGTTCTGATACACAACAAAATGCACATAACTTGGAAACCTCACAACCCATTTCAGTATGATTTTTTTTTGTTTTTTCCTAGTCAAACCATAAACCCTAAACCGCGTCTTCTTTTTTTAGCTGATTTATAAAAATCAAGACTTTTCTAAGTTTAAATAGATCAAATCCGTGAAGAATCTCTTCAGAATTCCAAAAAAAAAAGAAAAAAGCCCAGTTTTTGTGATGTTCTTCTACTATACGAGGAAGAAGAACAAAACCAAATTAAAGGGTCAAAATCTGAGAAAACGGTCTGTGAAAATAGAAACTCAAAGGAAGAAAAAGGTGAAATGACAAAATCGAGAGCCGCTCGTGTGGTGAGCTCAAAGGGAAAGGCTCAAAGAACAGAGAGATTGTTTTCTGCAACTTTCTCTCTTTTGTGTTTTGCTTTTTTTTTTTTTTTTTTTTTTTNTTTTCTATCCTTTTGTTGGAGAGACAAAAGCAGAGAGAACTTTGCCAGAATGTTAAAATTAAAATAATAATAATAATAATTAAAACTTTAGTTTTTTTGTTTTCAGAAGAAAGAAAAATAAAAGAGAAACACAGCAAAGCAGCAGGCCTCTCTCTCTCACCCAAGTCAACTCAACCAGTGGGTCAAAAAAATAAGAGATATCTAAGAAACAACTCATATTTGCTATCACACAATAACCCATCAATTTGGAATTATCAATAACAATTATTTAATTTTATTAGGAGTGTTTTTCAAATATCTGGTTTTCATTTTTCAAAATAGTATAGAAAATTTGATCCATATATTTTTCTGTTATACATTGTATGTGATTGGTAATCTTATACCGTTTTTGTTATAACGGATCATAAAACGAGTATCAAAAACGACAAAAATTCACTTTAAAAAATTTTTATAATGTTTTTTTCTATCCAATAATTTGACGTATCACTAACCGTTTTTCAACTGCCAAAAGACCGTTTTGTATTGTTAGATGGATTTATTAACATAAAGCGAAACCGATTTACTAATTTTGTATAATTCAATCAATATTAATTTATATCATCATAAAGTGATAGTGCAAATGTTTGTATTCAGATGGGTTCTAAATTTTTCTTTTTAGTTTATAGCAAAAGAATGCTATAGTTTTTTTTTCTTACAATAAACGTTTTAAACGATAAAAAAAAATACTTCAATTCTTTTACATGTTTTGGGAGTTATTCAGGATTTCGGGTTATCAAAAGATTAAACAAAAATAGTGGTCCAAATTCCAAAACGTGGATGTTTAAATGCAATTACCAGTCACTTGTTTCCCATTGTTTAAGAAGAAATTAATTATAAGGGTATCAAATTGTAAAAAAAACGGTAACTACAATAAGAAATACATATGGTATGTTTTTGTCAATGATACCATAATTTGGACGCGTCGCGTAGCACACACACACTGGTACCGTATTCCACAACTCCATCTAATTGATCCATAGCTGTCAATCAATAGTATATAGCTATTGCACATAATGTAATTAGTTATATATTACTACATTTACACAGATGCATGTCCCTTGTCGCACATAACTATTTAGGTAACAGTTTTATCTTTTTTTCTAATCGAAATGAAATATTCGGAGAGATGATAATGTGAAAATAGAATAATGTGAACGTGGAAAAGGAAAAAATTAAGTTAACCAAAAATTTAGCCACCGACATAACGCTCTTTAGCATTTTTATTTTATTTTGTTTTCTTCCAACAGTAGAAACGCCTTTTCACCGACCATCCCCTCGTACCTGCTGTGAATGATATCTTGAAAACTCACAAAATTTACTTCTTTTTCCAAAAATGTTACTTCTTCTTGACTGTTCAATTGGCAAGTATCGGACACGATTTAATTTGATGCTAATCCTGGGAGACATGGGGTTCATCAGTGCTATACACGCATTGAAGGGAAGATTCAACGTTCTCTTATCACGGCCTCAAAACGCGTCAGGTGTGCCAGTTGATGGTGTAACGTACAGAATGGCTTTGGAAAAACCTAGCCACTAGAGGAGACCTTATCGACCAGATTGAGGACTTAGAACTTGTTGACAATACGTTTGAGGGTTGGTAACTTAACTAAAGGGGTTTAAAAATCTCTCATCAACCGATGTCTTTTTAATAAGATTTAAGTTTTCTTGGTTTTTGTCCTTTGATTTTCTTTATAATAAAATCTCCTTTTTATGCGAAAAATGTTATCTTCGTATGACTTTGTTGAAGATTACATTCCAGTTTAGCTCAAAATTCGATTACAATGTAAAAAGTATGCAATGATAGGTGCAATTACATGTGTTGAACTATATAAAATGATAGGTGCAATATACTTTCTCCAATCTAATCGATTGAGAGAGCAAAGACAAAACACATTAAATGAGAGGTCCTTTGGAATGCTTCTAGTCAACTCATTCCAATTGGAAAGAGATATAGGGAAGATTAGCATGATCCATAACGCAAAAACTGAGACATCAAATGAGAAAGATTGAAATCAAGAGATAGCAGCAGTAACCTATAAAACCTAAAAGCTCGAATCCGAATTTCTATAGAATATATCAGGAAAATTATGGAAATAATCTCAACGTTATATCAAATTATAAAATAGTAAAAAAATCTCTAAATTAAACAAGTCTAAATCTAAACCCTAAATCCCATATATTAACCCTCTCTACCATAATTAATAATAATTAATTGTACACAAAAAAAAAGAAAAATTAATTATTGATTCCAAATTTTTTTTAACAAAACATTTAAACTATTCTTTAATTTCCATTTTGGAAAAAAAGTCCTTGGGAGAGTTTATTATGGGCCTTTTTGGAAAAAAGGTCCTTGGGAAAGTTTATTATGGGCCTTGGCCTTACCAGCCTTAGTAACGTGAGCCCAACACAGTGAAAGAGAAACTACACGTAGTTCTTATCTATTAAACCGGCACAGAGTCCTCTTCCCGTAGACAAGAACTGAGAATATTTTTTCTCTCTCTCCTTCCCCGTAATTTCCGTTACTAACCAAACCCAATTTTGGAAATCCAGTAACAGCGCTTTATAAAAGAAAATTAAAATCTTTTTTTTCTTCTTCTTTTTTCACAAAAAAAATTCGTCAAGAAAAAAAACAAAAACATTCTTGGAACACTTCATCTTCTCCGCAACTCTATAGTTTCACGAGCTCTGTTCTGTTTTCTCTCTCCGACAGTCTCACAAGGTATAAATTTTTTGCTAACCCTAGAATTGAATTCTCACTGTTCTTGAATTAGGGTTTTTGATCTTTGCGTGTCTGTATTGAATTATTTTATCCGTAGGTTATGATTGTGCGGTTTTAGTTGATGTGTTTGGTAATGGGAAAAGGTAGAGTTAAGGCAGTGGAGAAAAGGGTCTTAGATCAGAAACTTAGAGGATCGATCAATGTTCCTTTAGGACCTGTTTATCACCCGACAGAAGATGAATTCAAAGATCCGTTAGAGTACATATACAAGATCAAGCCAGAGGCAGAGGTCTTTGGTATTTGCAAGATTGTTCCACCTAGTTCTTGGAAACCTCCTTTTGGTTTGGATTTGGAATCTGTTAAGTTTCCAACAAAGACACAAGAGATTCACCGGTTACAGTTTCGTCCTGCTTCTTGCAATTCGAAGACGTTTCAGTTGGAGTACAATAGTTTTTTGGAGGAGCATTTAGGTAAGAAGCTGAAGAAGAGAGTTGTTTTCGAAGGAGAGGAGTTGGATTTGTGTAAGCTGTTCAATGCGGTGAAGCGGTTTGGGGGTTACGGAAAGGTTGTTAAAGGGAAAAAATGGGGTGAGGTGTATCAGTTTATGAAATCTGGTGAAAAGATTTCAAAGTGTGCTAAGCATGTCTTGTGTCAGTTGTACAAAGAGCATCTGCATGATTTCGAGAATTATCACAGTCGGATGAATTCGGATGCGTCAAAGAGCTGTAAAAGAAAAACCAATGAACGGAGTCGAAGGTGTTCTGAATCTCGGAGCTCAAAGAGAAGAAAGAGAAGTGGTGATGAAAAGAATCCAAAGGTGGAACATGAAGAAGTGGTTGATCAATCTTGTGAGCAGTGTAAAAGTGGCAAACACGGCGAAGTGATGCTTTTGTGTGATAGTTGTAATAAAGGTTGGCATATATATTGTCTCTCGCCACCGCTGAAGCATATCCCACTAGGGAACTGGTATTGCCTTGAGTGCTTAAACACTGATGAAGAAACTTTTGGGTTTGTTCCTGGTAAATGCTTACCACTAGAAGATTTCAAGCGCGTTGCTGATCGCGCTAAAAGAAAGTGGTTTGGTTCAGGATCAGTGTCTAGGACGCAGATAGAGAAAAAGTTTTGGGAAATAGTAGAAGGGTCAGGTGGTGAGGTTGAAGTTATGTATGGTAATGACTTGGATACTTCTGTTTATGGAAGTGGTTTCCCTCGAATAGGTGATCAAAGACCAGAATCAGTTGAGGCAAATGTATGGGATGAATATTGTAGTAGCCCTTGGAATCTTAATAACATGCCTAAGTTGAAAGGATCTATGCTTCAGGCCATTCGTCATAACATTAATGGTGTTACAGTGCCCTGGCTTTATCTTGGAATGCTCTTCTCTTCTTTTTGTTGGCATTTTGAAGACCATTGTTTTTACTCTGTGAATTATCTACACTGGTATGTTTCCTGGTACTGTAATTATCATTTTGTTTCTTTCTACAATAGTTTGTCGTTCTTTTTAAGCATTTAGAGTAGTACTGCATTCTCGATTCTTGAAACTCTCTAATTTATAGAGTCTTTTTATCTTGAAAGATTTTGCTACCAACTTATTTTTGATTCACACCTCTTCAGGGGAGAGGCAAAATGTTGGTATGGTGTTCCAGGCAGTGCTGCTAGTGCTTTTGAAAAGGTTAGTTTTTTTTGTTATACTTGAGCTAAGTCTCCAAAGGGTTTTAATCTTTGCTCTTAATACTTGAGCTGCTTGATTTTTCTGTAGGTTATGCGAAAAACACTTCCCGATCTCTTTGATGCTCAGCCAGATTTGCTCTTTCAGCTGGTTACCATGTTGAGTCCGACTGTTTTACAAGAAAATAAAGTCCCTGTCTACACAGTATTACAGGTTTGATATACGAGTATTTAGTTCATTGAGGAGCTTAATTTATTGTTAGCATTTCAATTGCAAGTTTGGAAGTTATTTATGATTAATATTAACGTTCCTCCTAAAATCACTGAGCTTGTTTAGTTTTATAACATAATCCCTCTACTTTTGTTCATTGCTAGGAGCCTGGAAACTTCGTGATCACATTTCCAAAATCCTTTCATGCTGGATTCAATTTTGGTACGCCTACTCCTAATTTTAGTTATTGTAGTGACTTGACTAGTTTTGCGCGTTAAAGTGTTCAATTAATTTCATTAGGGAGTTTAGTTACCAATATATTTGTGCAGTTTATGATATACTAGCATATGTTGTCCTTCCAGGTTTAAATTGTGCAGAAGCCGTCAACTTTGCCACTGCTGATTGGCTACCTCATGGTGGTTCTGGGGCAGAGCTGTATCGGCTATACCGGAAACCTTCAGTCATATCTCATGAAGAGCTTCTCTGCGTGGTAGCTAAGGTAAGAGAGACAATATGAACAGCGTTAAAAACTTTATATGATAGGCTAGCAAGATGAGTTGTATGCCCATTTACCTTTGGTTGGACACATGTCCCATGATTTGTATTGATTTGTTGGGCTGTTACTAATTTATTCATTGGTTACTAGTGGAATTGTGTATGTTAGCTTCAAGCACCAAATGTGGATATATGCGCAGCTTCAGTGATTGTTTTAATTGTAATCTCTTATAGGAAAACTGCTGCAATAACGAAGGATCAATACATTTGAAGAAAGAATTACTCAGAATATACAGCAAGGAAAAAAACTGGAGAGAGCAGCTCTGGAAAAGTGGTATTTTGAGATCTTCTCCTATGTTTGTGCCTGAATGCCCTGATTCTGTGGGCATCGAAGAGGTTTTTCTTTCTGCAATCAGATATTGTTGGTTTCAATGTTAAGTTTTTTTCCTATTCATTCTAGTTTGCATAAGATAATGCTCTGATGTGTGGACTCTTTATAACGGTATTTGCAGGATCCAACATGCATCATCTGCCAACAGTTTCTTCATCTTTCTGCTATCGTCTGCAATTGCAGGCCATCTGTTTTTGCATGCTTGGAGGTAAATTTTAATATCCAGACTTTTTATAAAATAGAGACTCTTGAGGGCTCTCTAGTGGTGCATTACAGTAGACATATTTTTCATTGAGAATCTAGTTTCATAAGTGTTTTAAATTCTTGAATTCAGCACTGGAAGCACCTTTGTGAATGTGAACCTACGAAGTTGCGTCTTGTATACCGTTATACCCTTGCCGAGTTGGATAGGATGGTGCAAGAAGTTGAAAAGTTTGGTGGCTGCAAAACGCTAGAAACCAAAAACTCACAAAGGCCGAGTTCAGGCACCAAAGGATCTAGTGCTTTGAACAAAAAGGTAAATTTATACTTAAGGGTTTGTATTAAATAAGTTAGCAGTCTTCCATATCTTAAGATAAATATATAAACTGTTGCTGCTTTTTCTCATACTAGCAGGAGGGAATGCAAGTGAGTCAGGCACGACCAGCTGACAAATGGCTCCTTCGAGCATCAAAGGTTCTTGACCATGCCTTTTCAAGTGTTGAATATGCTACTCTTTTGAAGGAAGCAGAACAGTTTCTTTGGGCTGGATCAGAAATGGACCGTGTGAGTTTCGAGTATCTGTTGGAATGCTTTTTGTATATATGTCTTTAGGTAGATTCTGGAAAATAATATTTTCTTGTCATCCAGGTACGAGATGTTACAAAAAGTTTGATCAAAGCAAAGATATGGGCTGAAGCTGTTAGCGACTGTTTTGGAAAAGTTGAAGGTGAAGCCAACAATGATTCAATGAAAGTTCACTTGGAATTTATTGATGAGTTGGTGAGAGTTAATCCCGTTCCTTGCTTTCATTCTGGTTATCTGAAATTAAAGGTTAGCCATATAGCTGTGATATCCCAGTTTTCTTATAGATCCTTACTGTTGTTTGCCATTATGTTATTACATTGTTTACACGTTTCCATTTCTGTGTAGGACTATGCTGAAGAGGCTACAAAATTGTCTGAGAAAATCGATTCAGCTCTGTTAAGTAGCCCAACTGTATGCCACTACAAACTCCATTACTTCCCACATAGTCTTGAGGACAATGCCTTTTAGTTCCATGCAATTCAATCTGACTAAATTATTAATGTTATGCATTTTGATTAATGTTACTTGTTTTTTTTTTCTAGATCACCCAGCTGGAGCTACTGCATTCTGAAGTCTCTAGTTCACCAATCTCCTTTACGAAGCATGAGATCTTGTCAAAGAAGATCTCTTCTGCAAAGGTAAACCATCGTTTATACCGACATGTGCATAGTTATTTGTTCCGCTAGCTTACAATATCTTAGTAGTCAAGTTTTGTGTTTTAAATAACAAGGGAATCGGTATAGGGTGTGTGAGTTAAGAAGAATATGTGAATATTGCCTATTGGTTTAAATTATGATTCCATATCGAATAATATGAGACATGTTGATTAATGTCTTTTCTTGAATTTGATAATCTCTCTTCCTCATGGGTCCGCAGATGTTAGCTGAAAGGGGGAGACTCTGTCTCGAGGACACTAAACCTCCAGGAATTGAAATGGATGCACTTTTCAAGCTAAAGTCAGAGGTAAATATATTGTCCTTATTCTGAAAAATGATGATTCTGTTACTTGTTCGTGTGTTATAATCGTGCTTTTTTCCTTTAATAGATGTTGGAGCTTCAGGTGCAACTTCCAGAAACAGAAGGGATTCTGGATTTGGTAAAGAAATCAGAATTAGCCCGTGATAAATGTAACAAAGTTTTGAGTGGTTCTTTATTTCTCAAGGTTGGCTGTACTTTTGTTCTGTGTCTTTCAGTGTGATTAAGAAACCAGCTCAACCTTTCTCAAGTATTTTCTTTTCCTGCACAGGATGTGGAAGAGGTTCTTCATGAGTTCGATAGTTTCAGCGTTAACATTCCTGAGTTGAATATCCTGAGGCAGTGCCGTGTTGACACTCTGTCTTGGATTTCACGCTATAATGATGTAATGGCTGATGTTCGTGAAGGCAAGGACCAGCGAGAGCTAATTAGAGACCTGAGTTCCCTTCTTAAGGATGGATCATCGTTAGGCGTTCAAGGTATTTATATTGTTCTTCAACATTCTTTAGGGTGTTTCCACCTATTTTTGCGTTGTAATCCATAGTGACTGGCTGGCTGATAGCTTTAACCCATATCACAGTATCTGAAATAGTTGAAGGACTGCCTCTTGTTGAGGTTGAATTGAAGAAGGCATCTTGCCGGGACAAAGCTCGAACGGTAAATGGTTTCTCTTTCTTTTATTGTCTGAGTTGTATCATGATGAAATTGCATTTGTTTTCATGCTCTGAGTGCTTTTTCTTTGGTTCATATCTTTGATTCAGCTTTTTTTTTGGTGAATGTAGGTTTATACTGCAAGAAGGTCTCTGAAATTCATTGAGCAGCTGCTCGCGGAAGCTGTTGTGTACGTTGTCCCCAAATATGATTATACAATATGTAATGCATTCTACTTTATTTTTACTTTCATGCTAAAATTTTATATTTCCAGGCTACACATCGATGAGGAAAAGCTATTTATTGAGATCTCGGGAATTTTGTCAAGAGCACGGTGTTGGGAGGAAAGAGCAAGCAGTATCCTTGCCAGTGAAACTCAGATGTACGACCTTAAAGATCTCGTAAGGTATATATATCTTTTGTTCAGGCTTGTAAAATTATCTAGTTCAGCCCCATGCTTAGTTTTTCTGTAAGTCTTTTTATTCACCAAAAGATGTTTGTTTCTAGGATGTCAGTCAACATTGATGCGGTTTTGCCTTCTTTGAAAGGCATAGAGAAGACAATCTCGTCGACTGAAACTTGGCTTCAGAAATCTGAGCCTTTTTTGTCAGCTACTTCCTCTGTGGCATCATCTCCATGTTCTGTGCTTGAACTTCCTGTATTAAAGGTTTGTCTGCCTTATGTGGCTATTTTGGTTTCTGTTTATCTTCTTTTAACTAATGCTTTAATTTACTGCAGGACCTAGTTTCTCAGTCTAAATCACTTAGCGTCCAGCTTCAAGAGCCAAGAGTCCTTGAAACATTGTTGCTTAATTGCGAGAGGTGGCAGTGTGATAATCATCAGCTCTTGCAAGAAACTAAAGATTTGTTGGACACTGCGAAAATAGATGATGGCATGCATAGCAATATCCTTCCGAAGATTATGGATTTGATAACCAGAGTGGACTCTGCTAGAGAATCTGGTCTGGCCCTTGGTCTTAATTTCGATGAACTTCCCAAACTTCGAGCTGCTAGTCTAAAACTAGGATGGTGTAGTAAGACCATCACGTTAACCTCTAGCTTACCTTCCTCTGAGGTACAATTAGATTTCTGAGTTTTAATTTGACGCTTAGTGTGGTTATGTACCCCCTTTTGATTGTTTAAGTGTGTCTTTAAATGGCAGTTGCTAAAAGATGTAGGAAAGCCCTCGTTACAGCATATTCAGCAGCACTTAGAAGAGGTATGTTCGGCTAATGTATCATTCTTCTCTTTTGATTTTCAATAAATACTTCAACACCACAGGGATCTGGTTGATGAGTTTTGGTCATTTTCTTATTGACAGGGACTAACTCTGGATATATTACCCGAAGAGTATTACTTAGGCAAGAGACTCATGGAGTTGAAAGACACTGGACTAGAGTGGGCAAAACGAGCTAGAAAAGTACTTGCCAACTCTTAATGTTTTTTCAGTCAATTGCTTTATATCCCTTTGGATTGTTTAACGAAAGCGAGAGCTATTGGTTTGATCTGCAGGTGGTGACGGACTCTGGTGCTCTTGCCTTAGAAGATGTTTTCGAGCTTATTTCTGAGGGTGAAAATTTACCTGTCCATCCAGAGCAGGAACTTCAGGTTAATATAAAATGAAATGTTAACAAAGCTTAACACATAACCTCCCCGTTATCTAATACTGTTTTGTATGATGGTTGATTGATGCAGGCTTTACGAGCTCGGAGTATGTTACACTGTATTTGTTTAAAGCCATACAACTCAAGATCCATGGTTTCTTGTAATCAATGTGGCGAATGGTATCACACCTATTGTTTAAAACTTCATTGGCGGCCTGAGGCTTTTGTCTGCTCCGCTTGTTGTCCAGTGGCGGAATCCTCTCCACAGATTGACCCCGCTAGGTTTGTCCCTTGTGCCATACGAGCTTACTCTAAACACGTTTGCCACACACTTTCCTTGTTACCTGAATCAGTTTGTTTGATTGATATTTGTTAACAGATCAATGGAGCCAGAGACACAGTCGCGAAACCAAAGACAGACAAGAAAGGTAGCGACTGGTGCTGTAGTTGATGATTTACGGTGGAAAACCCGAAAACGCATCAAACGGACAGCTAAAGGGAGCCCTCAGGTTCATATTCTTCCATGGTTCTTCACTTAAGAACCAACATAATAATCTCGAGGGACTGAAATATAGAGCTAAATTCATTTATTCAATTTTAGATGATGGGGTTTTTTCTCAAAATCTTTTTAATGTTTCCATTAGAAAATGGAGAAGTTAACATAAAAGGTTTTTGGACTTTAATAATTTTCCGGATTATTGGATCTTTTATTTTTCTTAACTAGATCACTGGATCTGTAATTTGTAGTATTATGTACTAGATAAATTCTAATCACAACTATGTATAGAGGAGATATTAGCTTTAGATCTTAAAGCGAAGGCTTTACTTGTAACTTGTTAAAATCTATTGTATACTAATGTTTTTGTAATGTAATTTTATTCAATTTTAGTTTTGGTGATTTTCTTTAAAATACTTATATATAATCTTTTATAAATCTTTCAAACTTCAAAACCAACAAACTCCTACCAAAATCAAACTACCAGCAACAGCTATTAGAAGAGTTTTGAAAACAAATTTGGACCAGAAATCAGCGGACCACAAATGTGTGAAAGAGAGAATCATATCACTCCATCCCCACAAAATACATCAGAAGGAAAATTCAAAAAAAGCAATAGTTGAGATCACTTTCCTTACAAGAATCACTTTTGATGACATCATGTTTTCACAGACCCACAATCATATCTCTCAATATATATATATATGTACATTGTATGTAGAGATGTGTTGTGAAGTATTAACTAAGGGATCTTTCATAGAAACAGAGCCTTATTGTACCTTTTCAGACACCATCCTCAAGCTGAAAGCTTCCTTCAACACTCTTCTTCCATTTTTGAATATCTTACATTTATTGTGTCCATCCATATCTTTTATTTATCTAGTTGAATGGACTAATTCGTGTATGTTTATAGTTAAAAAATGTGTGCAAACCAATTTTTTAAAAATGCCAAGTTCAGTACCGGTCGGCCTCAAATATTTATGTGATTTTCATGAAAATTGCTAATAAGTAAAAAAAAAACAAAGTAAGACAAGTCACATTAAATTTAAGTGAAAAGTTGGCAAAAAGAAGAAGAAGGGAAAGTCAAATTTATTTAGTTTAATGTCAAAAGTCAAAACTATGTTGGTGTTAAAGCGTGAGTGCAACAAGATTGTTGACATTAGACAGACTAAATTAGACAGACTAAAAATTTGTAGTCAGGAATTGGATTTGGGAGTAGTAGCAGAACAAATCTAATTAAACCAAAAAAAACATATCTAGTGCATCAAATATTTTGACTATTTGGATTTTTTGGTCGGGCCCTTTTAGACGCCGGATATTAAATGCATCATACTAACTTTCAAATTAGGTGCAAAATATATATACGTATATATATATAATTTTAAAAAATCACTTTCAAAACTTTTGAAAAATAAAAGAATTTAGATAAAAAAGTAAAAGGAAAAAAGGGGAATTTAAAAAGGGGAAAAAAATAAAGTTAGGAGAGAGGGCTCACTGTCCGAAGCAAAGAAAGAAATAGCAAAGTGATTTAGACATGTGAGAGAGAGATATTCAAGTGTGTCCCAATTCACTCTCATATCATTTAGTCAACATTAGGACACAACTCTCTTTCATACATCTCATTCTAAATCAAAGTTTAAATTATACAACAAAAAAAGTTGGCTAAATAAAAAACAAAATATCTCATTCGTAACGTAGCCAAAACTATACAGGAAAAATGTAAGTTGAAACTGTAAACTTTTAATGAATAATGCAATAAAAAAAACTGTAAATGAAAGTTGTACAAACAAGTTGAAAGTAAAGCTTTTAATAAAGTTTTTGGTAAAGTTTTTGTAATTGGTAAACTTTAAAACTGTATATTTATACAGCTTTGTACCACTTTGTAAAGTTGAGTTTTTTTCCCTTTCTTTTAACATCTGAATTTTGATTATATGAAATTAAGTCAACACGAGTCTTGATACCTCCTACATGGTTGGTTACATGAACTCACCTCTTCTAATAAACAACTTAAAGTGAAAAGAAAAAAACTCACAAAATATCTAGTGAAAATCTCGCAAATAAGAACATGGAAGTCAGATATAGACAAAAAAAGAGATATATACAAATCATGGGAATAATAATTACAAAAATTAAACTTTAGGATTCAATATAAGAAACTTCAAAAACCTAGATAAACTCTAAATTAATAGTATAATTATCTAAACTAATTAAAATATAAGTAATAAAGATTATATATTAGAGATAATAATAAAACTTATTTAGATAACTTCTGATTTGTTTGATTGACAAAACAAAACTTTAATGGTAAGAGGCTTACGAGCATATAACTTATTTTAAAAATCAAAGCAAACAATTTATAGATACATGAAAAGCAGTTAATATTAATAATGAATATAACATCAATGACTAATAAATTTTGCTTTTCAGTCAGTGAAACATTAGATTTTGTAATAAGAAAGTTCTAATATTCTTTTTCAATGAAAAAATATTCTTCAACAAACTAATTAAATATCCTAAAAAGTGGAGGAAAAAATATTCAATATATATCTTTAACCAAAATTTAATAAACTAAATAAATATATAAATAGGAAACAATGGTCGTCACTCTCCTTTCTCTCTTCTTCTTTGGTCTTCTAACTTTCAGAGTAAGGCCTCTCCCATTCAAAAAGTTCACAAATATTTTTTTTTTTAAAAACAAAAATTATAAATCTGTTTTCTCTTCTCCCTGATTTGTCTCTTCTGTTGTCATCTCCTCTGATACACATTGTGTTCTCCATCTCAGAAACCCTAGATTTCTCCATCAAATCTAACTGTAGGAGAAGCTACTTACTTACTTACTTACTTTCCCCTGTTTTCTTAATTCCAAATCTGTAATCGAGTTCTTAGTGATACTCAAGATTTTAACTTCTTTTTGTTTTTTTTTAGGTTTCATAGAAACAATTTGGATCTTGAAAGCTGATTGATTACTGGGTAAATTAAGAAACCGCCATTGTTGTTCTCTTTACTAGGGTTTACGATTTCTTAGGGAATTAAAGTTTCCTTTTTTAAAAATCTCTTCTTTTATTTTTTTTCCTCTTTAAAGATTTGTAATTTAGGGTTTTTTAATGCATGGACGGAAGAGAAGCAATGTCATTTCCAGGCTCGCATACTCAGTACTATCTCCAAAGAGGAGCCTTTCCCAATCTTACACCTTCCCAAGTCGCGAGTGGTCTTCACGCGCCGCCGCCGCCACCTCCGGGTTTTAGGCCAATGTCAAACCCTAACATTCATCACCCTCAGGCTGGGCCTCCTTTCTCCATGGCTGAGCAGCAGCACAGGCACTCTGATTTTGGGCACAGTATTCACATGGGGATGGTTTCCTCTGCTTCTGCTGCGGAGTTGCAGCCGCCTCTGTCACAACCGCAGCCGCCACCGCCACCGGCGGAGACACAGACGGCTAGGAAGAAACGTGGACGGCCGAGAAAGTATGCTCCTGATGGACAAGTCTCTCTAGGGCTTTCTCCAATGCCTTGTGTTGGTAATAATAAGTCTAAGGACTCATCTCCAATGTCTGATGATCCTAATGCACCCAGACGAGTCAGAGGTCGACCTCCTGGAACTGGAAGGAAGCAACGCTTGGCTACTCATGGTGAGATCTCGAGTTTTTTTTTTTCTGTTTACTTGGTCAAGTGTTAAGTTGTTGCTTTAGCTTTGTCGTTACTGCTACTCAATATTGATTGTTCGGTATTAGATTGACTGATCCATGTGTGGTTGATTTTGATGTGAGTTGAGATAGTAATTGGTTATTCTAATGTGGTTGGCCAACATGGTACAAGACTATAAAATATAATATGTAAAGCTTGGATCCTGCTAGAGCTTTAGATGATTCTATGGCCAGATTAGGTTATTAATGTAGCTCTGTTGTTACTGCTACTCAACATTGATTGTTTGGTATTAATGTTGATATGATTGTTCATTCTAATGTGATTAGTCAATTGAAAACTTTTAACTCTGTTTATTACTACTTTAGGTGAGTGGATGAATGCATCAGCTGGATCTGCTTTTGCACCTCATGTGATCAGCGTTGAAGCAGGAGAAGTAAACTCTCAAAACTCTTTTCAATCTTACTGATTATGTAGCTTTACATTGTTTCAATTTTAATTTTATTTTTCTTGCAGGACATTGTTGCGAAAATTGTGTCATTTTCACAACAAAGACCTCGAACTCTTTGTATAATGTCAGGCACTGGAACAGTTTCTTCAGTCACTCTCCGTCAACCCGGTTTAACAACACCTCACTTAACATTCAAGGTTTCAAAATCGTTCATTCTGTTAATCGAGAAAATACAAAACCTGGAAAGAGATTTCTAATAGAATCCTTTTTTCTTGTTTTCCTTAGGGACGTTTTGATATTCTAAGTTTAGGTGGATCGTATCTGGTGAATGATGAAGGTGGATCCAAAAGTCGAACAGGCGGTTTGAGTGTCTCTCTTTCTGGTATTGAAGGTCATGTTATTGGCGGTGGAATTGGAATGCTTATCGCAGCCAGCCTCGTTCAGGTATTTTGAATTTATCTTCGTAATGGTTGAAAAGTGAAGCTATAACGAGGGGAAACAACTAATACGAGTGTTTAGTTGTATATGTAATGTGTCTCTTAAACTGAAAAACTTTTTTGTTACTTTGAAGGTGGTGGCTTGTAGTTTTGTATATGGAGCAAGTGCGAAGTCTTATAATACCAATAACAACAAGACCATCAGACAAGAAATAGAACCAAAGGAAGAGCACAACAATAGCGATTTGGAGAGCACACCGTGTAGTGCACCAGAAGCTGCAGCATCGGCGGGTCAGCAGACTCCACCAAACTTCTCATCTGCTCAGGGAATGAGCGAATGGCCTGGTTCAGGCTCAGGATCAGGAAGGTCACTTGACTCTAGCAGAAACCTACTCACTGATATTGATTTGACTCGCGGATGATTCAAAAACAGAAAACATTATTAGTCTCTTAAACAGCAGCAGCATACATAATGTGAGTGCTGTATATATCTTTGTTGTTGTAGATTTCTCTTTCTGGGAATGTTAAAACCAGACATTTCAGGATCGAGAAGAGATTTCTCAGCTCCTTCTAACATTGTTAATGTAACTAAACTCCCTGCTTTCAGGCTATTTAAGGAGATTTTAACTCTTTGTTTTTCTTTGTGTTCACCAACAACTTCAATAGTTGTGTTCACTGAAAGATTTGGCTTTCAAGTATCCGAAATAGTTAGAAAATTAATTAAAATAGTAAATTTAAATAAATATAAACAAAAATTGCCAAATAATAAATGTTTGAATATTCTAGTTTTTAAAAAAAAATTAGATATACAAGATGTTCTTCCAACAAGATGATAATTTATTCATGAAAAGCATTAAATATTAATGAATAATATTCTCAGTGACTAATAAATTTCGTTTTCAGTCAGAGAGATGTAATGAGAGATATTAGATTTTGTTATAAAATCATTCAAGAAAAGTCTATATCCTTTTTAATAAATAAATAAATAAATAATCTCAAACAAACCAAATTTAATATTCTCAAAAAAAAAGGGAGAAATAAAAAGAAGACAATAACACAATATTAATTAAAAGAAATATATAAATAGACAACAATGGTCGTCTTCGTCACGCTCCTTCTCTTCTTCAGTCTCCTTTTTTATTTTATTTTTTCTCTGAGATTTGCTTTCTCTGCTAGAAGAGACTGTAACAGTACGAGGAGCTACTTTCAACTGTTTGGTCTACATACATTTCAAATCTGTAATTTTAATTTCTCGAGTTCTAAGTGAACTCAAGATTTAGCCTTTTTTTTTCTTTCTAGGGTTCATTGAAACAATTTTGGATCTTGAGTCCACAGCTGAAATGACCCGACTTTGATTACTGGGTATATTAAAAAAACCCGTCATTGTTGTTTCTCTTTACTACTTTGGGGATTTAGGGTTTACGATTTCTAGTTGGTAGATATATTTTTGTTTTTTTTGAGAAAAGTTTCCTTTTTTAAAATCTCTTAAGAGAGTTGTAATTTAGGGTTTTAAATGCATGGATGGGAGAGAAGCTATGGCATTTCCAGGCTCGCATCCTCAGTACTATCTTCAGAGAGGAGCCTTTACCAATCTTACACCTTCCCAAGTCGCGAGTGGGTTTCACGCGCCGCCGCCGCCACCTCCCGGAATGAGGCCAATGTTAAACCCTAACATTCATCATCCTCAGGCTAGCAATCCAGGGCCTCCTTTCTCCATGGCTGAGCAGCAGAGGCACTCTGATTTCGGACACAGCATTCACATGGGGATGGGTTCTTCTGCGGCGGTTCAGCCACCTATGTCGCAGCCTCAGCCACCGCCGGAGACACCGATGGCTAAGAAGAAACGTGGAAGGCCGAGAAAGTATGCTCCTGAGGGACAAGTTTCTTTAGGGCTTTCTCCAATGCCTTGTGTTAGTAAGAAGTCTAAGGACTCTTCTTCAATGTCTGATCCTAATGCACCTAAACGAGCCAGAGGTCGACCCCCTGGAACTGGAAGGAAGCAACGCTTGGCTAATCTTGGTGAGATCTCAAGTTTTTCCCTGTACTTGGTCTAGTTAAGTTGTTGCTTAGGACATGAGCTTGGATCTTTTGTGATTAGGTGAAAGTTTGAATGGTAGAAGCTATGGTTAAGTTATTGTTTTGTTTCTTTAGCTCTGTTGTTATTGCAACTCAAAAACAGATGAGTAATTCGTCATTAGGATGTGTTTAGTCAACTCAGTATTAGTAGATTTGGACAAATCGACTTCTTGATTAAGATACAGTATGTAGCTTTGGAACAACTTTCTTCTACATACATTGAACACGAGCTGGGATCTTATGATTAGAGCTAGATTTTGGATGCTAGAAGCTTAAGATGATTCTATGGTCAAATTAGGTTATTGATTTAGCTCTGTTGTTACTGCTACTCAACATCAATTGTTAGGTATTAAGCTGTGAAAGAGTAATATGACTGATCAACACTTGTGTTGAGATAAGTA
The DNA here is from genome assembly GCF_000633955.1 of Camelina sativa. Classification (NCBI taxonomy): domain Eukaryota; kingdom Viridiplantae; phylum Streptophyta; class Magnoliopsida; order Brassicales; family Brassicaceae; genus Camelina; species Camelina sativa. The sequence continues at coordinate 33,016,904 of NC_025691.1, read as the reverse complement.
ATTGGTCACTATAATGTCATTTAACTCTGTTAATTACTTTAGGTGAGTGGATGAATACATCAGCTGGATTTGCTTTTGCACCTCATGTCATCAGCGTTGGAGCAGGAGAAGTAAACTCTCAAAACTCCTTTAAATCTTAATGATTTATGCAGCTTTTCAGTTTCGTTTTTATACTTTTCTTGTAGGACATTGTCTCGAAAGTTTTGTCCTTTTCACAGAAAAGACCTCGGGCTCTATGTATAATGTCAGGCACTGGAACGGTTTCTTCAGTCACTCTGCGTGAGCCCGCTTCAACAGCGCCTTCCTTAACATTCGAGGTTTCAAAATCGTTCAATCAGTTAATCGGAAAAAAGAATGAAAACATGGAAAACTAAAGATTCTTATCCCTTGTTTGTGTTCTATAGGGACGTTTTGAGATTCTAAGTTTAGGTGGATCTTATCTGGTGAATGAAGAAGGTGGATCCAAAAGTCGAACAGGCGGGTTAAGTGTCTCTCTTTCTGGTATTGAAGGTCATGTTATTGGTGGTGGAATTGGAATGCTTATCGCAGCCAGCCTCGTTCAGGTACTTTGAATCTTAATGGTTGAAAAGTGAATCTAAACATCATATTTAATGATTTGTTTGTGCTGTTTACATGTGGTAGAGTTTGAATGCATCTCTTGCACAAAAAATTCTACTCAGTTTTTGGTACTTTCACGTTGTCAGTATTCGTTTAACAAATTTTAGTTCAGCTCAGTTTTCGACTAATTAACCAAAACAAAAGAAGTCAATGGTTAATTTCTGATACATAATGTTTATTTAGTATAATCTTTGTTTGGTTCCATGAAGTTTTGTTTTGGTTGTAATTGTTTGATATAGAATTTTGTGCTACCCGGAATACAAAAGTTTAAAACATGGTTTTGTTTGTTGGATCTGTTTATATGTAATGTGTCTCTTAAACTGAAAAACTTGTTTGTAATTTTGAAGGTGGTAGCTTGTAGTTTTGTATACGGAGCAAGTGCAAAGGCTTATACTACCAATAACAACAAGACCATCAAACAAGAAAAAGAACCAAAGGAAGAGCAAAACAATAGCGACATGGAGACCACACCAGCTAGTGCACCAGAACCAGAAGCATCGGCATCGGCGGGTCAGCAGACGCCACAGGACTTCTCAGCTCAGGGAATGAGCGGATGGCCTGGTTCAGGTTCAGGCTCAGGCAGATCACTTGACTCGAGTAGAACCCTACTCACTGATATTGATTTGACTCGTGGATGATTCTAAACAAAAACATTATAGTCTTTCATCCTATCACTACCCTTTAGTCTTGGAAGCAGCAGCAGCATACAGAATGTGAGTGCTGTACATATCTTTGTTGTTGTAGATTTATCTCTCTGGGAATGTTAAAACCAGACATTTAAGGATTTGAGACCAGATCTCTCTCAGTACCTTCTAACATTGTTAAATGTAACAGAACCACCCCCACTTTCAGGCTTTTTAAGCAGATGTTTTAACTATATGTGTGTACTAGTTCCGATTTATTTGCTCTTGTAATGGCTTATTATGAGAAGGAAGGTCGAGAAAGATGCGACGATGATCATACTCCCTGCAGAGGGTTGGCATAAATTCTAAGAAAGAAATTGCTAAGAATGTGTAGAGAATCTTCTAGACTTCATGGTTTTTTAATCTGACGTCCTTGACTCTATCTGACGTCCTCGAAGGAGTCAAAGAACCATGAAATTTTCTGAAGTCGCAGGAAAAGAGTTGCGCAAGAAAATTCAAAGTAACATAAACAGACAAGAGGCGTTTACTGTGACTTTAACCGAGTTTTCTTCAGACGTCACAAAGCAGACTCTATTTAAAGGTTTTGTGACCAAAAAAAAAAAAAAAATCGAGAAGTTAAACACGAAGCATGTCTTCTTTGATCTTCCTTTTCATTTTATCCTTCCTCAATACTAGTTTCACAGCTTGTGCTCAAAATCCTGATTTCCTAGCTGGTTTCTGTCCGAACACGAACACGACAACTTTCTCAAAAAACAGCACTTACTCCATTAATCTCACAACTCTTTTGTCTTCTCTCTCTTCCCGCAATGCTTCATACTCCACCGGATTCCAAAATGCTACGGCTGGAGAATCCCCCGATATGATCACCGGTCTTTTCCTTTGCCGGGGAGACCTCTCGCCGGAGGTTTGCCGTAACTGCGTCGTCTTTTCCGTCAACGACACGCTTACTCGTTGTCCTAATGTGAGAGAAGCCGTGCTCTACTACGAAGAGTGTATGCTCAGATACTCTCACCGCAATATCCTATCGACCCCTAAACTCCATCCAGTAGCTTGGAGGACTAACGGCAACAATATGTCATATAGACAAGTAGTCCGGTTCGAAGATACGGTGTCAAATAATCTCAACCGAGCTGCGGTCCGGGCAGCGAATAGTCCTCGAAAGGTATTTGCGTTTAAGACCAATTGGACTGAGTTCCAGAATCTGTCCGGCCTAGTTCAGTGCACACCTGATCTCACGACACAAGACTGTTTGAATTGCTTGCAACTATCCATTAATAGATTGCCTTTTTACAGAATTGGGGTAAGAATTCGTTATCCTAGTTGTTATTCTAGGTACGAGCTTTACCAATTCTACAATGAAACCGCCATTACAACACTACAACTGCCACAGCTGTCCCCGCCTCTCGTGCCATCTCCTCAGCGACCTGGTGAACTATTTCTTCTTCCTCTGTTTTTCTTCTTTCTCTAAGTTACCAATAGGAAAAGTTTCTATTTTTGACTTTTGATTCATCTGCCAGTACTATACCATCTTAAATAAATTGATCTTTGAAACGCAGGGAAAGGTGGGAATCCAAGTGTCTTAGTGGTAGCCATTGTTGTACTTGTTATTTTGGTTGTCCTGCTTCCCATAGCTTGTTATTGTTTCCTTGCAAAGAGGGAAAAGAAGCCTTATGACACAGCACCTGCATTTCATGGTAAAGATTCTTCAAGTTATTAATCTTCATTGGGTTTGATTGATGTCATTGATTCTGATTACTAACGACTTTTATTGTGCAACAGGAGATGATATAACAACTGCAGACTCACTGCAGCTCGATTATAGAACAATCCAAACTGCAACAAATGATTTTGCAGAGAGAAATAAGATTGGACGAGGTGGATTTGGTGAGGTTTACAAGGTATATTTTTACTGTTCCTCTTGAGGTTGTCTACTTTTATTCGTGTTGCCTACAAAATTGTTATAACGACATGATGCTTAATAAAAAAAAACACACACACATGGGTAGGGAATATTATCGAACGGGACTGAAGTTGCGGTAAAGAGACTGTCGAAAACTTCAGGGCAAGGTGAAACAGAGTTCAAGAACGAGGTTGTTGTTGTGGCAAAGCTTCAGCACAGAAACCTGGTAAGGCTTCAAGGATTTTGTCTAGAAGGTGAAGAAAGAATACTGGTCTACGAGTATGTGCGCAACAAAAGCCTTGATTATATCATCTTTGGTCAGTTACATTGTTTCAATGATTCGTTTACTCGTTCTTGAATATCAAAGGTTGCAAAATATTTTGGAAGCTAACTTGTAATTTATGGATGTGCATAGACCCTGCAAAGAAAAGTCAACTAGACTGGACTCTTCGATACAAGATCATTGATGGGATTGCTAGAGGAATTCTCTATCTTCATCAAGACTCACGCCTCACGGTCATACACCGTGACCTCAAAGCGAGTAACATTCTCCTTGACGAGGATATGAATCCGAAAATTGCTGATTTTGGAATGGCAAGGATCTTTGGAATGGACCAAACCCAAGAGAAGACAGGCAGAGTAGTTGGTACCCTGTAAGTCTTTCCGGCTCTAGTTGTCATAAGTTGAACGTTATATTCTGACAATATACAAATGATTATTTTCTTCTGAATATCAGCGGTTACATGCCTCCCGAATATGTGATGAATGGCCACTTCTCAATGAAATCTGATGTCTATAGCTTTGGAGTGTTAGTTCTTGAGATTATAAGTGGTAAGAGGAATAGCAGCTTTCATGAGAGAGACGTGGCACGTGACTTGGTCACATATGTAAGTTTCAGTATAAGTTATACAACCATTGGTAGCTTGCATTGCAAGAACTGATTGATTGATATCCTCTAGGCTTGGAGGCTTTGGAGTAACGGAACAGCGTTAGATCTCGTGGATCCAATCATTGAAGGAAATTGCCAGAAGAATGAAGTGATTCGATGCATCCATATCGGACTTTTATGTGTTCAAGAAGATCCTGTAAAGCGTCCGACCTTGTCAACCATTTTCGTGATGCTCACTAGTAATACTGTGACTTTACCAGTGCCTCAGCAACCAGGGTTTTCCGTTCAGACTAGAAACCAGCTTCATCAATGGAGCACCTCTGTTGACCGTTCGTTGATCACTGATATATATCCTCGTTGAATATGATTTTAACCTTACAACGCTGGAATCATCTGCTATTATTTATTTTCAATGAAACCTTGGAGTAGGTTTGGTTCATCTAAATTAAACCAGCTTAACCACCTTTAGTTTTGTTTTGTGAACCTGTCAAGATTTTATTTGGTTCTTTTGTATCTTAGTCAACTTGATTCTGTTATAATATGATGATGCTCTGGTGTCTTTTTATCAACCTTAATGGGAGAGCAACATGTTAGGATATAGAAACAAAAATAGAGCAAAACATTTCAAATCCAAGGCAATGTCATGGCTCTTTATTAAATGAGAGAGGTTCATCATAATCAAATACAATTTGATTCAACAACAAAGCTTCGTCATTTCAGGAGATATTCAGAAGCTTCTTTATGTCATGCTGCAGAAAAAATGAGACAAGAAAGTTAACAGAGAGAGAGTGAATGAGAGACCAAGAGAGAAAGAGATATAGTTTCGTTACCTCGAGTGTAAGAGGAGATGTAGTTGGATAATAACGTTCTACGGCTTGACCCTTCCTGTCAACAAGAAACTTAGCAAAGTTCCATTGAATGTCATCACCAAAGATTCCCCATTTGCCTTTCTTCAAGAACTTATACAGAGGAGATTCATTCTCTCCGTTTACTTCAATCTAATACACAACACAACCGAACAGATTCGATTGTTTTAAAAAAAAAACTCAAGACATAGAGAATTGTAATGAATTCGTTGAGTGATCGATCTACCACCTTGTTGAAAATGGGGAATTCAGATTTGAAACGAGTACAGACAAAGTCAGTAATCTGGTCATTAGTTCCCGGTTCCTCGTCACCAAACTGGTTACAAGGAAATGCTAGAATCTCCAGACCTGTAACAGAACAACATCAATGAAAAGCTAATCGCATGGAAGAAACAAGAGACTTTACACAGACATTTGTTGAAAAATCATATATACCTTTGTCTTTGTACTTGCTATAAAGCTCATTCAACTCAGTGTAGTTTGAGTTTGTCATCCCACTGTGACCATCAGAGAAGAGTACAATAAACAAGACAAGAAAACTAACAAAGCTGCTAACGAGAAGGCGTACGTAAAAAACCAACCAACCATTTGGAAGCAACATTGACAATCAAAAGAACTTTGTCTTTGTATTGAATGAGTTCTAAGCTGTCTCCCTTTGCATCCTGTTGCAATTATTCAGCTATAAAGACTCAGAGGCCAACACAAGAACTCAATCAAAGATCAAAGAAAACAATCTCCAATCAACAGAAGAAGACAAAGCAATGATCAAACTGACAACATGATCCATCATACTCTAACAGCGCTTATAACCAACAAGACACCTTAAAGTAAAAAACTTTTCTCACTATTATCAGATTGTCTTTAGAACCCTATTCCAAAGGTGCTTCCTTTCAACAAAAATAAAATAAAAAATCACACAGTCAAGTTATCAGAGGCAGAGAGAGTGTTATGGAATCGATGATTCAAGTTAGAGCAATTTTAATCACCTCGATGCTTATCTCGTAAACAGATTCTGGGTCCTTCGTCGCCATTGCACTCTAGAAAATTAGAAATGCCAGAGAATCAGAAAGGAGTCAACGAGGAAAGAGACAAGCTGAAGCTAAAAAGTAGAGCCTAGAAGAGAGACTTGTGACAATTATTCGCTTTACACGTGCGGCTAGTGCGCGTGACGTTTGATATTTAGCCGTTACTTTATTATCTTTCTCGTAATTAACTTTTGGGCTTAATGGGCTTCTATCTAATGGGCCAAATTTATACATTTTTCAGCATTTTTTTTTTGTATTTTTAGCAAATCCATCCCAATAACAATTTTATCAACATGTAATTTATGTATTCAAACTAGTATATAAGAAAAGATTTGTCAATGACAATCATATTAATGAAACAGATAGCTTATTGTTGACTTTTATAATAACTAGGTTATAAACCCGCGCTATGCGCGGGTATTCTTATATGAATTTGTCTTAAAAAAAATGAAATTGAACAATTATTTAAATAGCTATACATTGACATTAAATATGCAAAATTATTATAACGTCCCTGTTGTAAATAGACGGCTTTTGTAAAGTATCGAACCCCAACTCAGGTTTGGGTTGTTGCTGCTGTAATGGCGATGATCAGACTTTATTGTTGGGTGATAGATGTTTTAGATTACAATCATCAGAAAGTGGATTCCTCTAAATCTTCTTTCTATGCACAATAATTCAAATCTCACACTCGGCCCAGCCAAATAAAAGCTTCAGCTCGATCGGACATCCTTACAACCTTTAAAAAATGCCTCAATAACCCATTTTAGCACTGTTCATGTTTCTTAGCATAAATTGCACCACTTTCCATCAATTACTTGGCTAGAGAGTAACACACAAAAATCTTTGAGTTTTAATTCTTATTGAAGTTTTCTCAGTTTCTATGGATTTTTGGCTTCTTCACATAACCTTTGTCTTCATCTTCCTTTCACTTTCTTTCTCTTCTTCCCCTTTCCCTTCCCAGATCTGACCTATCTTAGCTCTTCCACCACACTTTCCCTAACCACACTGCATGAGTCCCCATATCCACCATGGTTTTATGTACTATACATATATTTTTAAATTTTTTTATGGTTAAAAATTAATGAAACTTATATTTTTTATAGAGTTTTAAATATTTGAACTTTTTATGGAATTTAAATATTTATATTATTTATATTAGAAATTTTTATATTATTTATATTAGAAATATTTAAACCTTCAAAAGTTTCAATATTTATAATATTTTAAACTTTTAAAATTTTTAAAATTATGATATTTTAAAACTCTTTAAAAGCTAAAAAAATTTAAAGTTCCAATATTTATAATATTTTAAACTTTTAAAATTTTTAAAATTATGATATTTTAAAACTCTTTAAAAGCTAAAAAAATTTAAAGTTCCAATATTTAAAAGTTATAATATTTAAACATTTAAAAAAAAATTTAATATTATAATATTTATTTTGAAACTTTTTAAAGTTTTAGTTTGATCAAATAAAAAACCGGATCAAACCGAATAAAACTTTTAAACTTGGACGTCTGATAAATCAAGCTTTCCTGCTCATTCGTTGTTGGAAGCATATTAATCTTATTTATACTGGTTCTGAACAATTGTCTAAAACTTTTCTTGCCGATGTGGGATATTGTGCATAGTTTTTTTTTTTCATAAATTTAAAATTTTTCTTTTTCTAAAAAATTCTGAAAATTTAGAAAATGTTAATGAATGACATGTCAAATCATGATAGGTTGTTTAAAATAATTTTTAATATAGAAAATTCTGGAAATCGTATAAAATGTTAATAAATGATATGTCGAATCCCGATAGGTTGTTTAAAATCCTATGTGGACACTTTATGAGCTTATAGCTTCTACTTTTTATTAGTATAGATTTTTTATTTTATATCAACCTAGCAAAAAAAATTCCTAGAGCTGCAATTTTCTATTTTATCCTACCAAACTCTAATTCTTAAGTCACCCTACCCACACGACGGCACCACCTTTTAAAACATTTTGGTAATCATCTTTTGAGGTCAAATCATATTTTGAAACCTAAAATATTCAAAAAAAAAACGAATTACATTTGAAAAATTTGACAATGAGATTCAAAGAAAACAAAAATTATACAGTTTTTGTAATCTTACGGAGTAAACTATCCATAGTAATATCAAAAGCATCTCGAAACCTATCAAACTTGGCATTAGAATCTCCATAGATCAAACCAGGCAAAAGCTCATGAACAATGTAACTCCTCATATCCTCTCTTTCCCTTAGAGTCTTTGACATCAACCTCTCGATCACATTCACTTTCTTTACCTTCACGTCTTCTTTGTTTATGTACACTGAGTATCTCTGGTGATCATCCGGTAAATGCCACGTGTACTGATAATACGCGCTGTACGGATCAAAGATCACCGGAATACAACCTAATATGAGGGAATCGAAAATCGATTTCCTTGTCGGGCTGTCTCCGGGCGGTTGGAGGCAGAACTCCGAATCTCGGAAAAGGTCGATAACCGTTTCCGGTTTATCGCAGCCTCCGTCGGTACAATTTAAAAACCGGCATTGGTTTGGAGATGATTTGCATTGGTCAATTAATATTGACCGGATGCTATCAGGCTTGCCAGGTCTTGCTCCACCGGCGAAGCTGATTAGGCTCCGACGAGGCTTTCCGATGATCTTGTTTTGCCAGTTGGCGATATCATCGTCGGTTTTTGGGTGGAAGTATGTCGGATGAGGTATCGCCACGTCGTTAGCTTCCCATGGATTACGTTCGATGAGAAGCTTTGTAGGGTTTTTCATTTCTTGCATCTCAAGTAAACTTGACCCCCAAGAAAACTTATCATTCCTCCTAAAATCCCAAGAGATCTTTCCGAGAACGAAAACATGATCTTTCCCGGCGTTTTTTCTCCATGATTGCTTTGATCCGAGCCATTTAACAACCTCGATCGCCAAAACATCCTTCACATCCTCAGAAACGTTCTTGAAATGCCATCTCAAAACATCGATACCACCATAGAAAGGCACGTAGAAGAGCTTCGCTTTGCTCTCATCATAAACCCTACATGGATGCTTCAAAACTCTAGAGTGAAAGATCGGCTCAAGAGAATACTGATGCGTTTTGAACCAGCCTTTACCGAGAGTCTCAATCAATTCACCAAATGCATCGTTCTTGAAGTAGCTGCAAAAATTAGCCCATGGAACCATATCGGAGCATTCCCCCAACAGATCTTTGTTGAACTTAGACGGTAAATCATAAACGTAGACCCCTTGTCCTTCGCAAGATCCAGGCTTTTTGCGGTTGCTTCCCATCGATAGCCAAGATCTTTGTATTTGAAGATACTTGTCAACTGCTTTCAGAGCGGTTTCCTCATCTTCGTCCTTAGATTTGAAATATCTATATCGTTCTTCGCCGGTTTCTGGATCCCAGTCAACCAACACATCGTGATCAATCTCGTTAACTTTGGATTTAGAATATTGATCAAGAAAGGAATCAAGGTTCTCCTCATGGATGGGTTTAGAATCTTGATCAAGAACTTCTCCGGTGAAAGTATCCTTCTTTATGACATTGAGGTTTGTTCCGACGGTAGAATTATCAGAATCTCTTTCGCCCGAGAACGTTTCATTGTTTGCGAAACCCTTGTCTTCATCTTTACCAAGAACAAGAACATTCTTCTCTTCTTTACTTCTTACCACACCTTCACTGACCGGTTTAGTGAAATTGTTGACTGGTACACGTAAAGCCGGCTGAGAACCGGCAGTGAGACAATAAAGATCATTGAGCTTCCGCGAAGAGATGCAAATGTGAACGACATTACCGGAGATAACGGTCGTGGAAGTGGACCAAAGATAAATGAAGAAGAGAAAGAGAATCGTGAGTGGTACACGATAGAGAATTGATTTGGAGCAAGTACGAGAATCTTTAGGTGTTATTTCGGGTTTCTCGGTTTCGTTTTTTTTGGATGTTCGCGGTCGTCTCTTTGAGACGGAGACAGGCATTTTCTTGTTTGGTTCTTTCTTTGGATTCTACTTTTTAAGCTTTTGTATATTGCTTTCTACGGACATGCACTCACGTCGTCGTCTAATAATTGTAATATATGATCATTGAGTTTGCACGTCTTGGAGTAACAAAAATATTTGTTTGATTTGGAATAATTAAAATACATATTTAGATTAATTATAGATGTGTGGATATGTAAAAGATGTTAATTATATATTTAAGTGTGTTAGTTTAGCATGCAATGAATCTTGTATTGAAATTAATCCAAGTGTTAATAGCTAAAAGAACTAAATTGACGTGTCTCCAAGTTTGAATTTAAGATAATGGAAACTACTCTCTTAATATATACATGTTTGAATTATATATTCAGTGTTTTATTCAATTAGATTCCGAATATATAAAATATAAATATATAATGGAGGCAAAGTAAATCCATTAATAGTTAATGGACTTTATTTCTAGATGAGGAGTGAAAATTTAAAGTACGGTTTAATGATTCATCAAATATAACAACCCATAAAACTCTGTTTAGTTAACTTTTTTAAACTCGCTCCACCTGAATCTCCCGGATCTCCAGATGATCAAGCTTCTTAGGTCGCTTGTAGTTCTTCAGCAAGAGAGAGCAACACACAACACTAACAGAAGAAGCAGCCATTGCAGCACCTGCAATCCATGGAGGCAACCTGAAACGTGTCCAGGGGAAAAGCACTCCAGCAGCTATCGGTATCCCCATGAGGTTGTACCCGAGAGCCCATACGTAGTTGAGACGGATTCTTGAGAACGTTTTCCTAGAAAGATCGATTGCTGTGATCACATCTTCTAAGTTGCTTTTCATCAGAACTATATCCGCTGCTTCTATGGCAATGTCGGTTCCTGCACCAATTGCCATCCCGACATCCGCTGCCACGAGAGCAGGTGAGTCGTTGATTCCGTCACCCACCATTGCCACAACATGTCCCGCAGCCTGCAAAATTTCTTGATTTTATCAATTCAAATTTTGCAATTATAGATATGAACTCTAGTGTGGAGCTACTAAAGTACCTGTAATTCCTTGACTTTCTCTGCTTTTTGCTCAGGTTTAGCTTCTGCGATAACAGAGTCGATACCAACTTCTCCAGCAATGGAATTCGCAGTTCCCCAGTTGTCACCAGTTACCATGATGCTTTTGATATTCATGGATTTTAAAATGGAGATGGCTTCTCGAGCACTCGGTTTTAAAGGATCCGAAACAGACAAAACTCCAATCAACTCGCTGTTTATGGAGACAAGAATCCCGGTCTGGGCCAGATCTTCAGCATCGACTAGCAACTCTTCAGCTTCGACTGGAATAATAACTCCATGACTAGTCATCAAACTCTTGTTTCCCACCATAATCTCTCTTCCTTTAACGATTGCTTTAACTCCATTTCCAGTGACGGACACAAAATCACGGGCTTCAGGCCACGCAGGGTTCTCTTCGTCATCTCTAAATTTCTTACCATACTCAACAATGGCCTTTGCTAACGGATGCTCACTGTTTACCTGATAAAGATATTGTCATCATAGTGATATCATTTTTCATGTAGGCCATAAGTTTCGAAAATTTGAACCAGAATTTTTTTTATCAATGTTCAGTGGGTACAAGAGATTACCTCAGTTGCAGCAACAAGTTCATAGAACTCTCGAAGTACCATGTTTTTCAGGAGTTTTGTTTTCACAACCACGGGCTTCCCCATTGTTAGAGTTCCTGTCTTGTCAAAGACAATGCAAGATACCTACACCGTCATGGAAACTGTTAGGGTCCATCATCTTTTTTAAACAAAAAAATGGTCCAGCAAACCTTAGTCACATACAATATAATAAGTTACAATGCGGCAAGAGACCCTATAAGCTTAACAAGTTACCACACACTAACCTTGTGTGCTTTTTCTAGAGCTTGGCCACCCTTTATCAGCACACCTTGGGATGCACCGACCCCAGTACCAACCATAACAGCAGTTGGAGTAGCCAGCCCGAGAGCACATGGACAAGCTATGACCATGACAGAGATCCCGAACTGAAGAGCTAGCTCAAAGCTATCCATTGAAGAAGGAATCCAGGATTCAGGGTACCAATGCAGTTTCCCAGCTAAGAACCAGGAAAGCCAAGTTGAGAACGAGAGAAATATTACCTGCAACATTAAAATTCAGTGAGTTTAAAAAGTTACTGTGCCTTGAAACACTAATCTTTCTGTTATTAAAATGTCAGATTACTCACCAGAGGAACGAAGAACTTGGAAATCCGATCAGCCAACTTCTGTACTGGAGCTTTCGCCAGCTGCGCAGACTCGACAAGTCGTACAATCTGAGCAAGAGCACTCTCTGAACCAACCCTTGTAACCTTAACATGCAGAACTCCATTCTCGTTCAAAGTGCCTCCTATCACTGTATCACCCTTTCTCTTTGCCACTGGCCTTGCCTCTCCAGTTATCATACTTTCATTCACATGACTTTGTCCCCATATGACATAACCATCTGAAGCAACGTTAGCACCGGGAACGATTTTGATCACGTCATTCTTCTGTATCAGACGACCATCAATCTCTTCTTCACCAGTCGCATTCCCTTCGTCGTCCAAGGACAACAATATCGCAGTGTCAGGTGCCAAGTTCATAAGCTTTGCGATCGCTTGAGATGTTTTTCCTTTAGCCAGAACCTCCAAATATTTTCCTAATATGATAAACGAAATGAGCATGGCGCTAGTCTCAAAGAAATCTACTCCCTTGAAATCAGGAAAGGTTGCAGCTCTCAGCACTGTATACAACGAATAGAAATAAGCTGCATTTGTTCCCAGAGCAATCAGAACATCCATGTTACCCGATCCCCGGCGTAAAGCCTTGTAAGCACCAGTATAAAATCTCCAACCGATAACAAACTGGACAGGTGTAGCCAAAACCCACCTTATGATTTCTCCAACGGTCAGCATATTGATGACTTTAAACATCAGCAAATCTTTAATTCCAGGGATATACATAAAAACCATGGCTGTCAAAAACACAGGGACCGTAAAAACCAAACTCCACAGAAACGACTTATAGTACTGCTTAACCTCCCCTTGCTTCTGAGATTCTCTGCCTACCCCTCCTTCGGAAAATATCGTTGCCTTGATGTGACCACTATGACCAAAGACAATAGACTCAATCACCTGAATGAAATTCCTAGGCCCTGTCACATCAGGTCTGTACAATACAGATATCTTATCAGTTCCATGGCTGATCTCAACACTTTGAACACCAGGAAGTGCTTCAAGAGATCTTTCAATTATCTCCATAGATTCATCAGTAAACTCACCATCAATCTTCAAATCAATCTTGCTCACATCCTCTCCCGTACTTATAAGCACAGCTTCAAACCCAGCATTCTCTATCTCTTCCAATAGTCTATCGTAACTAAGGAGCCTAGGATCATAATGAATCTCAGCTTCCTCAATTGCTAACGCAACATGAGCTCTCTGTACACCGTTAACCGATTGCAAAACTCGTTCGATCGTTGAAGAACAAGAGGTACAAGTCATACCGCTAATTCTTATCCTGCAAACTTGTCTAGACCTCTCATTCGCCTCGTTTTCAATCAGTGATGCTTCGAACCCAGCATCTTCAATAGTCTCACGAATTGTCTCCACCTATATTATATACAATAATCCAAAATTCCAAATCAAACCTAAATCCCAAATCGATTCAAATTGAGGAGAATCAGAGAATTTCATATCATAGCTTACATCAACAAGGTTAGGGTAAAACAGGATCTGAGCCCGATTGTTCAACGCATCGATGACAGCTTCGTGAATCCCAGAGAGACGTTTGATAGCTTTCTCAACAGATCCAGCGCAAGCAGAGCAAGTCATCCCCAACACTTGAAAAATCGCCCTAGAAATCTCCTCTTCGATCTCAAACGCCAAAGTCTCCGACGACGATCCATCTCCGGCGCCGCCGCCGCCGCGAGACCTGGTCAGATGCTTCCGTACCAGAGGGTAACGCTCGCTGAATCTCTCTTTCCGTATGCATGTAAGCGCCAGAAGCTTCGTCGCCATGTGAGCGAGCGAATCTGATTCTTCTCTCCTCCGTCTAATCGAATTTGAATTTGAATTCTCTCTTCTTTTTTTTTTTAATTAGGTTTTGTGGGAAATGTGAGACTTTGAAATGCTTTAGCTTTTTAAATAAAAACGGGCGAGGGAAAAAGGTAAATGACAAAATTAGTGGGCCGAATCTATAAAATATATAAATTATAGGGTCCTACCAATAAATAATAAACTTATGAAACCGCCATTGTTCTTTTTTTTTTAATAATCCTCTTAAAGCTTAAACACATTTGACTTTTAAGGTTCGTTTTAAGATAGTGGGTTGGTTTTAGTAATTAACAGTGTCATTATTACGACATGGTGAAGTAATCTTTACGTGTTTCTATTTTCGGTTACACTTTGTTAATAGTATTTGCGTGCAATTAAATAAAATCTTACTATATTATACTATCGACGAAAGTTTCCTAAACCATATCCATTTTACCATCTATTTTACGTGTCTGTCTAGCTAAACTAGTATTTGACGGCACTCAAGTTTACTCGTATTAAATATAACACATGTAAGAGTTTGCATTGCATACTAATATGTTTGAGGTCCGTCCAATGCAGTAGTATAACATAAGATTGATAGATCCAAACAATACATTTTTCAATCTCTCATAGATTTTCCAAATAATACAGAAAAATCTATCATAAACTCTATGTTCCTTCCTCTCTTCCTTTACAAACACTTTTGAACACCCCAAAAAAACACAAAACTAATCAAGAACGTAAGAACACAAACACACTCGTCAAGATCAGAGCCCCAAAAAAAAAAAAAAAACAATATCAAATGTTGTAATCAGCAGTCGATTGATTTACAGAGTTGAGGGTTTGGTTTTCAGTTAGTTTAGTAGCATTCATCATTCAACGCTCCTTTCTCCTTCATCATCATTCTCATCACGAGTCAAGCGCGAGCTCGGCCCAAGCCAAAGAAGATGATCTAAGCTCTGCAGAAATTGACAGACTGATTTTACTCTCCAACGTCTCGCATAGCTCTTGCACTGAGGGCTTCTTGTTATTGTCGTTGTTGTTGGTTGGATCCCTGTTCAAGCATTGGCTCGCCACTTCGCATACCGTCTCAAGATCTTCTTGGTTAAAGTGTTTCAGCTCTGGATCCACCAATCCCGCCATTGCCTCTGGCGCTTCAAGGAACTCCTTTGCCTGCACAATGCAACCAAAAACATGTAAAATAAAAGTAAACAGGGGAAAAAGGTCGAGACTTTCACATCCATAGACCAAAGAATACGATTCTTCCTATAAATACTATGTACCCGTTTGGGTGAAAAGGTGAAAAGGAGGAGGCCTTTCTAGGGGTTTAGACAGAGGAGGTATTTACTCAGATTCAAGTATTTAGAGAATAGCTTCTGTTTTCTTCTTACCCATTCAATTAAGAAACCTTTGTCTTTGCAATAAGGAGGTCTTCCACTGACAACTTCCAGCAAAAGAATGCCGAATGCGTAGATATTACCCGACACATCGAGATGTCGGCTCTCCATTCCACTTGGGAGCACACATATCGAACCCTGACTGCTAATATTTCTCAAATTCTTTTCTGATCTCGCAAGAATCGTCTTCCAGCATTCGAAGTCAACCAGCTGCATCAGAGAAAAAAAATGTGAACTTAATTAAGCTCAGCTTAGCTGTGGAGTTTAGCTAATCAGATGCTGGTCTCACTTTACTTTACCTTGGGAGTAAAATCTTCAGTGAGATAGATTGCGTTTGAGCTCAGCTCCGATATTGTAAATGGAGGATCAAGTTCCATATGAAGGTACTTGAGACCGCGTGCGATGCCTATAACAATCTTCATCCGTCTTGCCCACGATACTAAAGCAGCTTCCCCATCTGCATCAACACATTTATCATACGTCTTTTATCTAGGCAAACAAGTACAGTATGATGAAACAAGCTCTAAGGAAGTTAGATTATTTACAGTGGAGGTGCTCATATAGTGTTCCGTTTGATGCATACTCAAAAACAAGCATTCTTGTAAATGGTGAGGTCTCTTTGCAGTATCCAAGTAATTTTGCTGTGTTCTCGTGGTTTAATCTAGCCAAATCTGCAACCTGATACAGTGGGGAAATATAGTCGAAACCTCAGGAAAAAAAAAGAGATTTTTCTTAAAGATTGTTCTATCCAAGTGACTTGGGAATGATGATAATGTGAGAAGAGCTACCTCTCTCTGGAAATAGAGCTCAAGATATCCAGTCCAATCTTCTTCTTTTACACAAACAGAGATCACAGCAATCTCAGACCCACCTTTCATTGTTCCTTTATAGATCTGACTATCTGCAGATAAACCAATGATGTTGCTAAAGTCTTCACACGCCACTTCGAGCTCTTGTCTTGTTAATCTCGAAACATCCTTCAGCAATTCGGAATCTGTAGTTGAAAAAAAAACAAGGCCACTTCTTTTGAGTTCTTTACTCCCTTGACTTTGTATTGGAAAGTGGAGAATTCTGGAAAGATTCTAACCTACGTAGACTGTGAACTTTTCCTTTTCGCTTGAAGATTTCTTCCAAGGAATGATGATAGATGATCTGTTGTTCCAGCGATGAATTGCTGAGAAAAGTGCAACCAGAACAAGCAAACCAACCATTGACCCTGTGACGATCTCAAGAGCTAGAAGCCATTTAGGTTTTGATGCTTTATGGTGCTTAGCCACCATTTGAGCTGACTGGTGCTTAGGGGGTGCACTCGGGCTTTCATGAGTTTTAACCAGTAGTGCATTACCTGCGACGGGGATCACATTCAGAAAACCATAACTAATCGAACACGTGAATTGATGAAGTGAAAATTATCCATCTTACACACCACATTGAGAAGGTGGTCGATGCTTAAGATCTTTGTTTTGCATGCAGTTCCCTTGAAAGCTCGTCCTAGTGACCATAAAAAGAGAAACTCTCAAGCGAAATCGGAGACTTTAAGAGTTAAGATAGACAGCACAGATGATAAGAATACCTTGGAAGATACTCGAAACATTTTGGAATGTTTCCCACAAAGAAGTTGTATGAAAAGTCAGCTACTTTTAAAGACTTGCACATACCGGCGATGTTTGCACTTGAATTCGAAGAAAACCTAAATAAATTGAATAAACAAAAGCTTATTAGCATCGTCATCATATACAGAAGTCACACAGTTTTTCATATTAGGCTTCTTGAGCTATTAAACTTACACTTTCGACTGATACCCCGATGCTCCAGCAACAAGAAGACTTCCTTGAAGCCTATTCCTGTCAATATGAAGTTCTCTAAGGTACTTCAAATTACCGAGCTCTGCAGGTAACTTTCCAGTCAAACCATTGGACTGAAGGTTTCTGTAAAATGTGAAACAAAACTGTCATCTCAACAACTCAACTGTTAAGAAGGTAAGAAAGCGTCATTTTGATGGCGAAAAGGTTGAATCTGTATTACATTATCTTGATGCTGGACAAGCCCCCAATCTCAGCTGGGATTGGTCCCATCAAATGATTGTTTCCCAAGTCCAAGATCTTGAGATTCTTTAGCTTCCCTATCTCCTTAGGTATTGTCCCAAGTAGAATGTTCCCATGTAGGATTCTACAGAAGCATTCAAATATGTCAACTCCTAAACTCAGTGCATCAAACTACATATTGGTGAACATCTGAGAAAGAGATGAAACCGTACAGTTCCTGCAGGTATGTTATTTGACCCAGTTCCGGTGCAAGAAACCCTTTTATCGATGAAGCAGATATATTTCTGCACGAAAAGAAGATCCACAGGCTATATAAGCTCAAAGCCAACTTCATCCTAAACCACTCATAAACAACTAACAATAAGTAAATGCTGAGAAAACAGATGAAAAAGATGCTTACATCTTGATGACATGATCTTTAGATGGAGAGCAATTAATGCCGGTCCAATCACAAGGATCTGAATTGGGGTCATTCCAATTAGACATAACTAGTAAAGGGTCCTCATAGATAGCTTCCTTGAATCTTCTAAGAGCTCCAACTAAGAAACAGAGCAGAAGATCCAAAAATCTCTATTAGATGATTTATATGATCAGTAGACCTTGAATTAAAAAGCTTCAACTGATCTTAATCGTTAAAAAGGTACAATTTTTTTTCAGGTTTGATTAAGATTGTACACTAATCCCAACTCTTCTCAAGCTAAGTGAAGAAATTATTAACAGAGACTGGAGGAGAATCTAAAAAGGTATGGGCTTTTTTCTAGTAAACCTAACACAAAGCGAGAAAACGATTGAAATCTGAGATCTGGGTTTAAGCAACTTAACACAAAAGTGAAGAGATTTACCTTCATTAGAGTTAAACCCATCACAAGAAACAAAGAAGAAACCAAGAACAAGAACTAACAACGAACAAAACTTCGATCTCATCGTCTTTTACGAAAGATTCCTTCAAATTCGTCTCATTAAAAAAAGAAGAAGCGGAACCCAGGTTCTTCCACAGAGGATCAAAGCCAAGTTTTCAGATGAAGATTCTGGAGAAGAAAGATGAGAACTTTAATGGAGTAGTACTCTGCAGAAATGAGATGTTTTTAAAAGATCAAGAAGAGAGACCAAGATTATTAGCAAAGTAAATGAACGAGAGAGAAAGTAGCTGAAGAATGGAACAAGGAAATGGTAAAGAGAGAGTGAAGAAGATTCTATGATTTGATTTAGCAATAAACCTATCGATTGAAACTCACTGAGAAGAAGATAAAAGTAAGGAATTAGCAGAGATGGTGAAGTGTGGGAGAGAGAGAGAGAGAGAGAGAGAGAGAGAAAGAAAGAAAGAGAGACTTGGATTCAAAGACAGGTTTTTGTTTTTTTGTTTTTCCTTGTTGGAGGGGAAAAATTAGCTTTAATTTTTTAATAAAATAAGAGAACAAATTGTAAATTAGAAAAAGAAAAAAAAAAGGTTTGAACTATGAATATTGATATGAAATTAAAATATAAAAAAATATTAGAAAGAAAGAGTGTTCTCTTTTTCTTTTTACTTTTATTTATTTAACTTTAGGCAACTTTTTATATGACTTTGAGAGTTAATTTCAAATATTCTAAATTTAATGGGTGTTTATTTAACATGAATATGTTTCAGTTTTTAGTCGATTTTATCTGTTTTTGTATTACTAAATTATTATATCAGTGAGATTTTTAAAAAAAAATCTATAAAATATATGTGGCAACTAGCAATAGAGCTTAAAGAAGAAAATATCCAAATCTTTCTATATGAGGAATTGATTGTTCTAGTAGCAAATATGTACATACAACTGTATTTATTTTGCATGAGATTCAATCGTAATATCTATTTTTTCTAATACTATATATGTGGTAAACAAATAAATGATATTTTTTAAGAATATAATCATTAATATTTTTAGAAACTGATCTACTCCAAAGCTTTATTAACAAAGAAATAAAAAAAAATGGGACAGTTTTTTTAATTAGAGGAGGAGAAGTGTATTAGAATAATAATAGGTTAGAAAATGAATAAATTGCGTTGGAAGATTCTTAATAACAGAGAGAGTAATAATATAATAAGATTTTTGCTAATCATTGATAATAATAGTAACGCGTTTATTTAATTTATGAAAAATAAAGGAGAATTTTTATGGTACGGTGTCTACCACTACTACGGTGTGATCTAGAGCTCTGTTAAGCTGTTTGTGGGACATACCGTACTACCGTAGACCGCATCTCTGTGATCAAATAATATTATATTTTAATCGGACGGTCAACATATAATTACAAAGAGTATTCTTAAATACTTAAATGTATTATTCAAGTCAAAAAGGGAAGAAAATAGAAACTCTAATTTCACTGTAATAAAATACTACTGTTAGTGTTAAGGCTAATTTTTAGTTTTTGTAAAACGTAAAGATTTCAGATAGTAATACGTATTTTTGTAAATTGTACTAATAAGCTATGTTCCTATATATTCTACATGGATTATAAATTTTAGTGGGAGAGACAAAATAGTTCATCGAGAGTTACGCCACCAATCGTGCGAGCTTGTGCTTGGAGCGTTTGATGTGAATACTCTCCCCCGCATTTTAGGTTTATTGTTACAACTTAATTTTACACAATATTCGTATATTGCACCCAAACAAACATAGAAGAATAAGCAAAAATATTGGAAAAAAAAAATAAGAACATGGTTATATGACGTTGTTGGACTAAAATATCAAATTTCATATCGGATATATCAATTTTTAGATTAGAATTTACGGAATATCATAATCATTTCATAAAACCTAATTGCAATAGAAAAATAGTTCAACTCCTTACCCCCTACGTAGTACGGGGTTGTTGCTACTTGTTAGACTTTAAGGAGATAGTAAGACTTATGTTCTCTTATATACACAAGAGATTTCTTAAACTAAGATAATGTAAATGTAAATAATACATTTAGATAAATGTAAATATTCCTAAACTATATATTCTAGATTTTTCTCAATCTTCATAATTTATATATTCTTTAGTTTGTCATCTCAACCGTCGATTTTGGTCGATTTTCGGTTCTCTATATTCTAATAGACTGAGAAAAAAAAAAAAGGTTTGAAGAGACAATACTAAGAATTAAGGGTTGGATCTAGTCAAGAACAAGAGGTCATTGAGATTTCTTGTTCAACGCAAGTTAATTAAAGGATGTTTTTTTTTGTTAAAATGTATTTAATTATAAAAATATAATGCTCAGTGGGCTATTTCCGGAGTAGGCCCATACAGAAATCCCAGAGGGTCCAACTCGTTTACATCAAACTGGACTAAACCGTTAGAAAAACAAAACTGGTCGGATTACAACAACCGGATTAAACCGGCACTATGTGAAACCCTAATCTACAAACGAAGAACTCGTTTTGCAGCCGCCGTCCATAATTGCGGATACTCGACCGGAACAGGACCTCCGATGAGCCTGGACGACGGTAACCGAACGAAGATGGTGATTCAAGATCTGTTTGTCATCCCGCCACCGTAGAACCGTTTTGAGAAGGAGGAAGAGATCCGATCTGTCATTTGTCGTGGAGGATCCATGCTCAGTCGTGAGAGATAGAGAGGCGGCAGGGAGTAGATAAGAGGACCGTCGACGGTGGCTTAGCTTCACCAGATCGGAGATTACCTCCCCTATCATAACCGATCCGGTGAAATCTCCAGAATCTCCGATCTCCAGATCTATCTACCTCTTCTCTCGTTCTTCGCCGTGGATCTCCCTCTTCCGCTCCGCGTAGCAACACCTCCGGTAGAGCTCTTTACCGTCAGCGTTTCGCAGATGCTTCTCCTCTCCACCGCTCCCTTGATTTCGTCCAACAGCTTCGCCGGGATGATGCAACAAGTCGCGAGTGAAGAACCATGGACCGGAGGGTCCTCACTGCCACCGGAATTGACGGAGAACCTGACATCGGTGCACGAGATTGTGATCAGAAAAAGTTGGCTTTTGAGAGAGAAAAATTGCCGCGCGTGGGATTCACTCGCCCGATTTTTCTCTCGACTTTTAAGTATTAGTATGAGAGGTAAAGGATGTTAGAAGCTTGTTGATTACCGATGAGACGTTTATTAAAAAGCTTCATCTTCCAAGGATAAAACAATTCAAGAACAAAAACTTATTGATCATCTTGTATTGACTTGAGAATGTTGAAGTTTTGCGGTACATGCATGGTAAAATCTTAACACTCAACTACTTGTAAAAATTAATTTATCTATTTAATCAAAAATAAATACTCATTTCTAAGCGAATTAAAATAATCATACTCCAAAAAAAAAAAAAAAGAACGACCATACGTCCATACCCCAAACAAACATTGTCTTCAAAATTACTCCACAAATTTCTTAGGCTGGAATATTTTTTGTAATATTGAACTTGTGTTTAATAAAATAAATATTTTTACATTGACTCATGAAAAGGATAAAGGAACTATACTCTTCTTAAAAAGCAAAAGAAGTTCTGAGTCATATAAAAGCTAAAATTTATCATTAAGTTTTTCTTTTTGGTTGAAGCATCTCAACTAAGCTTTCTCTAGAAAAAAAAATGTTGTTTCATGGAAATAAATCAAAAATAATGCAAGAATTTTAGAGAAAAACATTATGCAAATTAACACAATAAAGTTGGGAAAATCAAATGGTCTAAAAGATACGACGCGTAACAACTCTATCAGTTGAATAATTTCGAGAATTAATTGTCAAGAAAGTTACACAACATATATCTCCAATGTTTGGTACAAAATGTCATAAACATTTTTAGATGAATCCAACTAACACCCTCGTTTATTTCTAGTACATTCTACGTTTCTTATTATTTTTTAATAAATCATTTTGTAATTAAAAAAACATAGAAATAATGTAATTGCCTCAAGAGATCGTAACTTCATTAAATTGTACAACAAACAAGAGAATGGGACAAACTACCCATGCGTGTCCCATTTGTTTTTTTCCATGGTATTTTCGTGTTACATAAATATTTCATATGCGAACGTACACACGTATTTTTTTTTGGTTAAAGGTATTCAATATTATAAATAAATGTGTAATGAACTATTTTCAGATTTAGGCTCATTTACATAAATCCCCTTAGGTTCTAAACCATAAACATCAAACCGAATAAAACCAAAAAATCAAAATTGATTCGAGTTTATTTAAAGCGAACCGGAATCAAACCGGTCACTCTCTAACCCTAATCTTAAACTGAAGAACTCAGTTTGACCCGCGGCCCATGGAATTGCGGATGCTCACCGGACGAGCGACTCTCTCTTTAAAGCTAACTTAATTAGTACAACGTACCCACGTATTACTTTTAACAACTTGATTGAACATAAATATCAACGTACACACGTATTGATGATATTTATGTTCAATCAAGTTGTTAAAAGTAAAACTATTGTTTTTTTTTTACTGAAAAGTTTTGTAAAGTTATCTCTTAGAATGTAACTGGCATTTGACAAGGGTTATAATAGAAACAGATACTTTTTCTTTGTAAATGATTTGTGGACATCCATTAAATCTCATGTATCATTTATGTTTTGACTGCTTTATGCACTTAAAGTTGGTGTATGCACTTATATTATCATGGTATAAAAACGTTGTACCAGGAATATTTTCTAATCATGAGTTATATATACAGTTTGGACATGAAGGTTCCCTTGTCGTCACGCCCAATGCTTACA
Organism: Camelina sativa; assembly: GCF_000633955.1. Taxonomy (NCBI): domain Eukaryota; kingdom Viridiplantae; phylum Streptophyta; class Magnoliopsida; order Brassicales; family Brassicaceae; genus Camelina; species Camelina sativa. Next base: position 32,993,795 of record NC_025691.1, on the reverse strand, counting down.
AGCAAACATTGAGTAGATGTTAAGGGAAATTGATAAGGACCATCATGAATACACAACTTTGTGATGACATCAAATTTAAATAGGCCACTTGTTCA